>NW_017100671.1:346909-357904 GCF_001263275.1 Habropoda laboriosa | reverse complement strand
ATGTTAAGAAAAATTTCGGGGATAAAAAACGTAAAATTAAAAAAGTTGGTATTTAAATCGCTTGGTTGCCTCGACTCACGTTGCATCCTTATCTTTTATTCGCTGTCCTTGTCTACGTTCGGCAAACTACAAAGGCGGGCGCGAGGCTCGAAAACGTAGTCCCTGACTCTACAAGTGTCAGGTTTAGCTACCTTGTGGACTGACACTTGTGGAGAATTTACTGTATAGGGAAAATTTGTTCAGAATGATAACCTTGATAACATGTTTCACGGTCATGAAAATGGTGAAGAATACCTAAAATAAATAATTACCGGGATTGCTTATTTCATGCCATTTCAATAATGGAATAATGGACCAAACAGCATCGTGTATTCGTAATAGAAACGATTTAAAAAAATAGTGAATTAGTTGTTAAAACGCAGCGATTGCTTCAAGCAAAGTGAATAGGGACATTGCAGCGATTCTTAACGAAATGATCGAGAGGACAATAGGAGAAATAGACTGAAACAGTGACCGAGAAATGGCGGGATATATCTCACTGGAGTACTTTTTAAAAAATAAAACGGCAGGATAGCATCTTTCTATTGACATAAAGAACTTAATAAAAAATTAAAAACTCAAAACCCTATTTCATTTGAAAACTCGGGGGGTTCCTGTGGCCCCACCCGGTATATCTTAGTAAGTTGACATTGGTAAAATATATTTCCACGTTTTGAGGTAGGTGTGTAAATTGCAATAGGTGTTAAAATAATTGCAATTTTACAAATTGTTTAACATAGAATCTTCTCTTTTGTATCAAATACTTTATGGGATTAACTGAAAATTTTCTGACGACGTACAACTTTACGCAGATCCATTAAAGAAACAACATTGTTTCACTACTAAGTATATAAGAAGATAATCGAAACAGAAATTATTCTTGACGTACATAACGTCGTAAATGCTCATTTTAAATAATCGCAATTTATTTTTAATCATCTTGATAATATACACTATCGATCAAAAGAATTCGACTACACACCAATTTACACAAATATCAAAACTGCTATCAACTTTTCATGAAATTGAAATTAATGGTACAGGGACCAAAAACAATTTGCTCTACTTCGGTAGATTTGAGTCATAAAAGATCTATCAAATCGTTTAAAAAGTTCTCGACTTTTTTCCACAAATTTTCTTGTAACCGGTGTGAGGGTACAAGAGGAACGGCGCACTTCTGTCTTCGATGGAAACGCCCAAAACGGGAAGCAGCGCTGGATGACTTAACCCGTACAACGCTAAACCCTCTCGTAGGAGAAGAGCGACCTTCGAAAGTAAGAATGAAGAATACGATCAAACACGGAATTTTATTGTTAAGTGGTAACAGGGTGAGGCATAGGAATCTGACGATCTTTTACTGTCGAATACCGTCAATTGGTTCAACTGACGCTATGGAGTTTAAAAGAGGGGACAGCGGTAATTATTTCCTTCAGGTATTCCTCGGCGATTTTAATGGCCTTGAAATATAATGTCAAGATCATCATTCTGAACAAATTTTCTCTACGTACGTATGTTGCAGCCGCTCGGCCATATGTAGTTTCCGAGCTAGTTTTGGTATTAAACATTATTCTCAATCATTACTAACAGAAATTGGATAAATTTCAGCCATTGTGCCAAAAAATGCAACTCTTCTTGTACTGAAGCAAAAATGCAGCTATGTAACCAACATAATATTCTTTTCAGATTCTACATTTAAGAACCTAAGCCAAACCTAATCCAAGTTACTATAAACATATCCCAAACATTAAAAATATGATATAGAGTGACAAAAATATTTTTGCGAATATCTCAGAAACTAACGCCAAACTGCAGTACCATTGTACAGTAAATTCTCCACAAGTGTCAGTCAGTTTGGATTCTACAAGTGTCAGTATAGATGGTCCTACGCCTAGGTCTGCGTCATTGCTGCACCTATGTTATCTCGCTCGCTGTCACTCAAGCGTGTAACGCTACACCACTCGGTTTCTTTTACGAGATTTCACGGCTCGACAATTCATGGTAGAAAAATATAATTTCTTTAATTTTACTTTCTTTCATCTGAAATGTTTTTTAACATGTTGGTGAGATTTTTCTGATGAAAATGAAAATTAAAAAAATTGGTATTTAAATCGCTTGGTTGCCTCGACTCACGTTTCATCCTTATCTTTTATTCGCTGTCCTTGTCTACGTTCGGCAAACTACAAAGGCGGGCGCGAGGCTCGAAAACGTAGTCCCTGACTCTACAAGTGTCAGGTTTAGCTACCTTGTGGACTGACACTTGTGGAGAATTTACTGTATAGGGAAAATTTGTTCAGAATGATAACCTTGATAACATGTTTCACGGTCATGAAAATGGTGAAGAATACCTAAAATAAATAATTACCGGGATTGTTTATTTCATGCCATTTCAATAATGGAATAATGGACCAAACAGCATCGTGTATTCGTAATAGAAACGATTTAAAAAAATAGTGAATTAGTTGTTAAAACGCAGCGATTGCTTCAAGCAAAGTGAATAGGGACATTGCAGCGATTCTTAACGAAATGATCGAGAGGACAATAGGAGAAATAGACTGAAACAGTGACCGAGAAATGGCGGGATATATCTCACTGGAGTACTTTTTAAAAAATAAAACGGCAGGATAGCATCTTTCTATTGACATAAAGAACTTAATAAAAAATTAAAAACTCAAAACCCTATTTCATTTGAAAACTCGGGGGGTTCCTGTGGCCCCACCCGGTATATCTTAGTAAGTTGACATTGGTAAAATATATTTCCACGTTTTGAGGTAGGTGTGTAAATTGCAATAGGTGTTAAAATAATTGCAATTTTACAAATTGTTTAACATAGAATCTTCTCTTTTGTATCAAATACTTTATGGGATTAACTGAAAATTTTCTGACGACGTACAACTTTACGCAGATCCATTAAAGAAACAACATTGTTTCACTACTAAGTATATAAGAAGATAATCGAAACAGAAATTATTCTTGACGTACATAACGTCGTAAATGCTCATTTTAAATAATCGCAATTTATTTTTAATCATCTTGATAATATACACTATCGATCAAAAGAATTCGACTACACACCAATTTACACAAATATCAAAACTGCTATCAACTTTTCATGAAATTGAAATTAATGGTACAGGGACCAAAAACAATTTGCTCTACTTCGGTAGATTTGAGTCATAAAAGATCTATCAAATCGTTTAAAAAGTTCTCGACTTTTTTCCACAAATTTCTACGTAACCCGCAGTGCATAGTGATCTCGAGCATATGTTGCTCTAAGATTAATCACGCATGAATTACTTAAATTAGATAAAGTATTTAAATGGACTGTAACATTATCGAGCAATTATTGATAAGCTATCGTTGAATAAAGTAATCTTTAACCTTGATAAAAAAAGAAGTGTCTAAGGCTCGTTATCTACACTCTTAAAATTAGTAGTTGATTAAATACTCCATTTCTGTTCTGCTATTTATAAAACATTCTTTCGGACAAGTTAAACAATATTTCCCATAATACACGTGACTACATTATATAGTTCGTGTTATTTCCACGGAACGAACGACAAGTAGATGCGCAATTGCGCAGTGATATTACTCGACCCCAATTACAAGGAAGTTGAGAGGAAACTTGAAATAATAATTGAATTAATAACGGTTGAAAGTGCAAGAATTAATTGGCGAGCGAAGGAACAATTACTCACTTGCGATTGCGATGCATGTTCAGCGGCAGTTTTCACTAGGACATCCCTTGAGGAAGACGCACCCTCCTCGTGATAACTGCCTCTATACACGCGACCGAATGTGCCTTCCATTTCGATGCTGAGAAGGCGTACCCTGCATCTGTAACAAGTGCGAAACAAGATTACTCGGAGATTGGTGACTGCAGCTTCGACGAAACGGATAATTATGCTGTAAAAGCTTTGGGATTCTTCCTCGCAAAATTATTGGGAAGCTGAATTGGTTAGGCGGCTGTCGAAACGGAAGCGGACTTGGTAAATCGAAACGAGTTAACGTACTTCAATTTTTTTTCCCATGCTCGCATCGCGTGTTTGATCTTTCGACGTGTATGGAGAAAGCGATAGACCTGTTTTACGGTATTTTATACCCCCGAACGATATTTCAATTGTGTGGAATTAATGAAAGTACGAACGATATTTAGCTTTCGTTGAAAGATACGTTTCATTGTAAGAAAATAAATTTATAGTTCCATTTGGTCGGTGTTTTTTTTAAATTAATGGTAAGTGTTTTTTGAAATACGTAAAAATTAATATTTTGCTCAGTATAAATAATTAATTTTGTTGTGATAATTAAAAACATTTGTTTTTGGTTAATAAAATTTAAATTTTTGGATAGGTTAGGATATTTTATTATACCATCTACAGTAAATTCTCCACAAGTGTCAGTCAGTTTGGATTCTACAAGTGTCAGTATAGATGGTCCTACGCCTATGTTATCCTCGCTCGCTGTCAGTCAAGCGTGTAACGCTACACCACTCGGTTTCTTTTACGAGATTTCACGGCTCGACAATTCATAATAGAAAAATATAATTTCTTTAATTCGACTCTATGTAATCTAATAGAGGGCGTCTGTTTTATCTCAATACAGTGAAATATCTGGCGTGACAGTGAACGTGTTAATAAGTAAATGTTGTTCAAATTATGTCGTGTTTGATGTCATTTTCATCAGAAAAATCTCATCAATATGTTAACAAAAATTTCGGGATAAAAAAATGTAAAATTAAAAAAGTTGGTATTTAAATCGCTTAGTTGCCTTCGGCAAACTTCGGGCGCGAGGCTCGAAAACGTAGTCCCTGACTCTACAAGTGTCAGGTTTAGCTTCCTTGCGGACTGACACTTGTGGAGAATTTACTGTATTTAAAATACTGACAAATTTTTATGTTTACTAATATTTTAACGAGAATACTGACAGCTTTTGTATTATTCGATGTACTACTGACCACTTATATTACGTGCTGACGTTTTATTTTAAATACTGATAAAAATTTTTTAAAATAAAGAAATAGCAGCCATAAATTTAGTGTAAAACGTTATCACCTCTGTAGTCGGTTAATTTAATTAATAAAATCGCCTCGAAAAATGAATACGATCGTTTGATAATTTTTTGGTCCATTACATCATTGCAAGTTCCTCCAACTCCATCGGTGCACTTCACTCGCACACTATTGGGATTTTTTATTCTATTTCTAGAGGCAGTCTGCTTAACTTGATAACATGAGTTAAATAGACCTTCTTCAAAGCTTACCGAAGCTTCACAAGAAGCAAATTCCGCTTAATTATTTCCAAACCAATTAGTCGTATCATAAACTAATACTTTTTCAAAATTTTTATTTTCAATTAATTTCTTAAATGTTATTTTTACTTTCAATTAGTTTTATCATTTTTATGTTTATTTTCAATTAATCGTGTTATAAGCAATAATACTTTATTCTATTTCTCCCGTTTCTCGGGCTTCGTGTAACTTACATTGCCTACAAATGTTACAAATACAAAGTTACTAACACAAAGGTTAACTGTCTGATTGTTAAAAATACTTTAGCCTTTCTTCTGATTTAGTGAAATGTTGTAACAGAATGTTAAGTACCTCTGGACCGTGATTTCTTGAATTCGTTCGTGCAACTCTCGACTAGGTCGGTCATCTAATCTCCTGTAAGTAGAACTGGATGTTGCAGAGGCTGGTGGAGGTGTATCAGGTGATAAAAAAGTTTGCGCAGGTCCGACTCCTGTACCTCTTTCCACGCTACACGCGGAACTGAGGCCTCTCGATTCTCTTTAAAATTGAAAGTAAAATCATATTATATGAAATTAAAATGACATTAATGAAGGTACGGTGCGTTGTGTAAAAGTTAAAACTGAATTTAATTAATTGTTAACCCACGTGAGTAGCGACGTAATACTGAGTTGCTGCTGACATAACCATGCTCACGACAGATTAAAAGTTATGCAACGATACGTTGATTTTAAGCTTATCAAAATAAATTCAGGAGTAACGATCACAAATGTGAGCGCTACAAAAATTTGCTACGTATTTCGAAGGAATTAAAAGTTCAAAGAAACAAAAGACATTCTCGAAAAGAAAAGTGCTAAGTATTGGTAAAATTAATAGAAAAGATGTCACTTCGTATTTTATCTGCAAATCTTATCGAATCTTTTGCGTAAAGGCAACTGCTTTTACGACTGTCATACTGAACGAAACTATCTTTACATCAAAATTCCAATTTTCCTGAAAAGACCCTTGTAACAAGTTTGACAAATTTGTTATATATTAGTGTTTTTCATATTTATAAATTCAGCATTTTCATCGTTCAGATATGTGACGCGTAAATTACAGGAGAAATATTTTAACGTAAATTATATAATTGTGATCCTTCTTTTAATAACAAAACCGTCATTACTGAGAAAATGTTGAGAAAATGTATCACAAGTTTTTATCTCGAACGTTTTGCTACCTCTAACCTGAAAGTCTGTTAAAATCTTAATAACAAATTTTATCGAGTCGGTAATTAACCCTCCAGTCGCGGGCGATTTTCACATTTTTCTGCACAAAATCGCTTTAACATCTTCCACAGGTTCATCGCAAAGAGACTTTCAATGCGATACAAAAAAATACGCATTCCTCAGAAGCGTAGTTGGTGAAACGACGTCTTCCTATATTCAAATACATAATAAAACTATTAACAGAATAAGTGGAACACGATTTCTGCGTCGCCCGCGGCTGAGGGGTTAAAAAAAAATGGGGGAAAGAATTCTTACTGAAGAGGATCGCGATGTCTCCTGGCTTTCTTATCGCGAACATAGTAAGCAACAACGAGGACGAAAATGGCAGCGATGAAGGCACACGCGCAGCCAATGGCGGCATAAAACATTTGCCCACCAGAAGAAGATCCGGAAGCCGCAACGAGAACTTCTTCCCCTCCTGTGTTACTCTTGTCCTTCAAACAGATTTTCTTACGTCTGAAGTCCAGACTAGTCGTGTTTCGTCTCGACAGAGAGACGTTTATCCGAAGACTCAGGTCGACTTCAGCGTCGTAAGGGCCGCAATGCAACGCCAAGGCCCAAGTTTGAAGTTCACCAACAGGAATTTCACCGGCTTGTGATATGTTTAGGGAACTGCTCAAGGCGGATGGATTGCTGATGTCCACCGACATTGTGTACGGTAACTGAAAATGTGAAAATTTCTCTACATGTTTTGCAATCTCTCTTAATTTGAATATCTGCTATGTAAGAAAATAGAGGACGCTGGAGTGATAGATAAAGGTGGTGATCGATTGATCAAACAAATAATCGTGCGCGGTTATGAGAACTGTATTTAGACTCAACTTCGACAAAATTCCTCGCCAAGAGGACACCCTTGGCAATATGGCCTTCCTTGGCCTTCCCTCGAGGCAGAGCTCTCCTTAAGAGAGGGAAGCACGGCAAAAGAAGGCACATGGCCCACTCGAGCGTTCGTTCATTTAGACTCTTCTAACAGCTAGTGAACGTTTAGGAAATTCATAAATAAATACACTTCTGTCTATAAGTCACCGGCCACCACCATACCGTTTTACAATAAATCATGTTTAGATGAAAGATTTAGTGACGCGCCATTCCCCTGTCAATAAAAATAAAAATCACTGTAGCTACCTCAGTTGCAAGCTAGTCGCAGCCAATTTCTTTTTTATGTTAAAGGGAAGGCTTTGCCCTTTTCAATGATACAGGAAAGAACACTGAATCCTACTAAATACGTATTTAAAATTAAGAATGAAAATGGAAAATATTAAATAACGCATAATTTCAAAATGAAATTTGGTACAATTCAGGTACAATTCCACTACGAATTACTTAAATTCAGAAAACAACAAACTGGTAAATAATAATTCTATATTTCAATCATTTTGAGGTTAACTTCTTTAAAGCAGTGTAGCTCCGTTACTAATTAAGAAAAATGAAGAAAAGTTATACCACATTATAGCCCAAATGTTCAATTAACTATCTGTGTAGATTTTTTTTCAGTTTGACGATACTTATGAAGGACTTTTTACCGCGTTTAGAAGGCAAATACCTCACTCTGCACCGGTGGGTCACATCGTCCTGAACGTGTTAAGTTTTTCTGCCAATTCTCGAAGTGTTTGCCGTGGATTTGTAGCAATAATTTCTTTGAAGATTGCTAGACCGAGGTTCACCTTGCAACTCTGAATTTCTATCACGAAATTTGGTAAACCATCGTTGACACATACGTTCATTCACTAAATTTCTACCAAAAAGACGTCGCGAACAGTTTTGGCACAAGTACAGTAAATTCTCTACAAGTGTCAATCAGTTTGGATTCTACAAGTGTCAGTATAAATGGTCCTACGCCTAGGTCTGCGTCATTGCTGCACCCATGTTATCTCGTTCGCAGTCGGTCAAGCGTGTAACGCTACACCACTCTGTTTCTTTTACGAGATTTTACGATAATTTCTTTAATTTTATTTTTTTTCATCTGAAATTTGTTTGAACATGTTGGTGAGATTTTTCTGATGAAAATGATATCAAACACGATATAATTTGAACAACATTTACTTATTACACGTTCACTGTCTGGCGTGACAAAATTTCGGGATAAAAAAACGTAAAATTAAAAAAGTTGGTATTTAAATCGCTTGGTTGCCTCGACTCACGTTTCATCCTTATCTTTTATTCGCTGTCCTTGTCTACGTTCGGCAAACTACAAAGGTGCGCGCAAGGCTCGAAAAGGTAGTCACTGATTCTACAAGTGTCAGGTTAGGTTCATTGCGGACTGACACTTGTGGAGAATTTACTGTAGTTGCATTTACACCTGTTCAAATTCATATAACACGACAGACCGAAAACAGACTTCGTCGTGCTCCATGTCTAACAGCTAGGAACTGCACAATCTACACTGACTTCTAAGTTCAGACGAGAGTCAAGTGTTTTATAAACTTAAAAGGTCTCAGCACGGTCAAAACCAAACATAATTTTCCCATCAACCCAATGTGTACCTAGGAAAGACTATCTACGCGAACAAAGCATGAAAATGTGGGGGAAAAAGAAAAAAAAAAAAGAAGAAAGATACGAAGGAAGAGAAGAGTGAGAGCAAGATAGACGGTGAAAAGGTATTTTTTAAGAGCAGTGAACCGTCGAAGGGCGGAAAGGACGAAAAGCAAATGGAAGAAAGTCGAAGGACGTAAAGGACGAGAAACAGCTACTGCTTGCTCGTAATCACGCGAACGTTGAACCTTTCTATAATCTGAAACTCGGAACCATTCTCGGAAGACAATTTGCGCTCAGTGGAGGGCAAAGTGAATCTAGAGGACCACGGGTAAGAAGAAAAGCTTAGAGGGGGGGAGGAACGAAGAAAGAATGAAAAAAACGGCAGAAACGATAGAAATGGAAGAATAGCCGAAGAAAAGAGGAGAGAGAAGAATAGCAGACATGGAAGAGGGAAGAGAGATGCTAGGGCAAGGAAAGAGGAGTTCTGGCTGAAAGCAGACTGCAGCAGCTCGTAGCTGATTACCAGCTTGCGATGATGATCGGTTCCCAACTTGCCGCGGAGAAGACACCTCGTCAACTTGCCGCTTGTCGCTACCACGCTATACTCCAAGCTATGCACACTCCTTGTTACACACTATACATGCCACGTTATACGCCACTATAGCCTGAGGCCTTTTATGATGACGACCAGCCAACTACGTGCTGACAGTGAGTACCTCTGTAAACCGGCTAACCGTTCGACTTAAACTGTTAGAAATTCTTTTTGCCGTTCCTGTTTTCCTCGCCGTTTCCTCAACACCGTGAAACAATTCCAGATTTTTTTTATGGAAATGAACATACCCAGCTGAGTATGGGTCTTTTGGAAAATACTTTGCCCAAATATATACCAAACAGGTATCACGTGCAGATATTGGATTCTGAGCCGTGGAATTGAGTAGAACGTTTAACAATATAACGAGAGGTTTATTCTGACACACCTTGTGCAGTTCTGTAAAAATCTGAGCATGTTTTCGAAATTGGACTGTACAGGGTGTCCCACGCAACTGGGCTAAGCCATAGCTTTGAAATAGAAATTATTTTAAAGGTATATTTAAAAAAAATAGGGGTGACTTTTAAATCTTCGAAACTCCTACATTTTCGGAGAAGATACATGCACCACGTGATGCATCACTCAGAACCACTCAATTTTTCGTAATGAAAATTTTTTGTCTTCTACAGTGTATAGATAAGACTTTAATTGCAGCACTCTGAAATCGTCGCAATAGCGATCATACAGCGATAAAAAAAATATAATATCCTATTATAAAAAATAGTAAAAAGTATTTACATTACATCCAAGTTTTGTGTGTAAAACCTTTCTATATTATTACAAATAACGAAAGTATTCCAGATAGGCAAAGTTTTTGTCCCAGCCTGTATGCGGAAGGTTTCGAGACTGACGTGGAAGGGACTGGAGAGGGGATGACGTGGAAGGAATCGAAAAAGGGGCAGGAATCCTTGGTGACTAAGGGCTATTGTACAAAATATTAGGTTGTCCGGAAAGTTCGTGTCGATTTCCGATATACAGTATTTGAATCTCTCAGGACGTTAGAACAAATAAAACTCGATAAAAACATACGAAGCTTGCGTTTATTCTGAAAAATTATTTTTTCACGTGTCTTTTGAAAGTCTACTCGTTACAATTACTAGCTTCTCCTCGGAGTTATACATATTGTTTTAAGGATGCAAGAAGATAGAGGACATATCCAACACTTAATGTTTTTCTATTACCGAAAAGGGAAAAATGTTAGTGAAACAGAGAAACAGAGAAAAGGAGCCCATCAGAAAAAATTGTTCGCAAATAGTTGCAAAATTTTGATTTTAAAGAAAATATTTAAAAAAAAAACAAAGTTTTTGGCAAAACGATATTTTCAAATTGCGGAAAAGGTGTAAAACAAAATATTTTACATATTTTATAAAATAAAGAAATTAT
>NW_017100671.1:333673-342782 GCF_001263275.1 Habropoda laboriosa | reverse complement strand
GATTTTAATGCGTCAAAGGAAAAGATTTTTAAAAACTTAGAAGGTTTTTTCATGGCGGAATGAAACACTGGAGTCTGCCAGTGGAGTTGAATTGTCGATAATCTAACAAAGGTTGTACGAGCACATTGTTTCGTGCCGTCAGCTCTGTGAATTTATTATTTTCTTGCATAGAATATTTATATTTCTACGAAGTTTGAAGATACACTGAAATATTAACATTGCTGCTTCCGCGGCTTTACAAAATAATCCCCTCAAATTTTTGACCATTTTTAGTGTCTTTCTCTTCGTTCAATTTTCCATGTCGTCACACTTCCAATAAGAACACTATAGCATACAAAATCAATTAAACGCAGTACTAACAAATAAAGTACTAAATTACTGATAGTGCACATCGAATTAACTTGCAAGGAATTGCAATAAACAGTAAAATATTACTATAATACATACTTTTTTGCGCGTTACATATGTTTCTATATAATAGTCTATACACACACATTAAACAACCGTTCATCAAACAGTATCTTCATTTCTTAAGTTCCTTTATTAATTAAGTTCCTAATTGTATGCTTACAATTACTTACGTTTATTTCAGAGTAATTAGCATAACATAACGTGCAGATTTCCATACTTTTATCGATAATCGCTGGAGTAGTAGTTAGTGTTGTAACCAATATGTATTTAAGTGTGAGTGGTGTATTAGGTATTAACAGATCGGAAGGATGTTTCTGGGTAGTCCTGAGTAACAATTTTTAGCTAGTTGATTGTGTAGTGTAGTTTTTTATCCTGTGATTTGCAGTAACTTCTAATTTCCTCCTTCACAATTGGAATTTTTAGTGTTTTTATTATGTCGTCGTTTTTTACGTACCACGGTGCATTTGGTGTATCTCTTAGTCCAATCTGTAAATTTTCTATTTTCTTAATACGGTATTTGGCAGCCACGCCCCATATTTGAATTCCATATGTCCAGATGGGTTTTATAATGGTTTTATGTAGGTTACTGCTTGTATACACTTTAGAGTTTCTGTCTGTGTTTTGCCCAGTTCATTAATTTCCTGCTAGTCTTAATTTGTTTAATTTTTTCTTGAATGTGTATTTTCCAGTTTAATTTGTTGCCCAGACAAAGGCCAAGATATTTAACGGAGCTTGTTTATGAAATTTCCGAATTTCGAAAGGGGATTTTTGGAGTAGGTCTTTTGTTAAATATGAATGTGACGTGTGAACTTTTTGCCGAATTGATTTGAATTTTGTTGCTTTTATCCAGCCTTCTGTTTGTTGTAGATGGTTCTGTAGATTCTTCAAACAGAACGAGATCCACAAATGCCGTTGAAGGTCGGAGATCAGAAAAAAAGAGCAAAGCGAGGGAAAAGGCCGCAAACACACGTCGTGTATTCCCTTCGAGGGTCTATACTCGTTATATCAGATAGGACAGTTAACGAGGCACGAGTTGGATTTTTAAGTCACGCGAAGACAATGTGCCACAGCCCCTACAATCGTGTCTTTGCTTTTGGTCCCTCTTCTTCGTTCACCGTCCCTTGCCCCTCGGTTCCATCGGCCTTCGGCCTTTACCGGTTTTCTGCATCAGATATCGTATACCCACGACCTCAGTTCTGGCTATTCCTCCAACCAAAGCTCGTATGGCTTGCCTCCTGGAGACCAAGCACACTGTTCATCGTAAAAAAGACGCCGGACACCCCTGCAGGATCCTCCAGAAAAATAATTACCTCTGGATCCTCGAAACCATGCTGAGTTATCGCCACTAAAAATCGAATCTTCCTCTCCTACGAGTAGGACACTTTTATAGATCCCTCGAATATTGATGATCTTCGTTTCGCCGAGAATTACTGAGTCATAGGACGGGACCTGGTCGTTTATATGTCAGCAACGAAAAACGTTTATTTCTTCGACGAGTGTACTTTCCTCGGGATTTTTCGTTCGAATCATTTCATCAATTTACGCTAATATTAATTTCAACATGCAATACTTCTAGAATTATACACGATGTTCTAAGAACGTAACTTCGATCAAACAGCAGTTTAAATCAGCGAAGTAGATCTCTTTGATCTAACGAAAAGCCACTGACTCTCAGAAGAGGTCTACGTAATCGTGTAAGCGGTTGATGTATTCTTCGTGGTAACCTAACCGTGACTTCGTTACTAGTTTAGGTATTCTTAAAACCCTTACCTAGTCGGGGTTGCATTTAAATCTTCCTTTAGCATTTATACGCAAACTTTGCACGTGGGTAACCAAGGGCAGGTGAATACCAAAGATCCTTTGATGACTAGTACGCTTGCAGCAGGTCAAAGCGCAAGCAAGAGCGGTAAAGAGGAAAGAAAAAGATGAAGGAGATGCGGTAAAAGAAGGAGGGGGTGGGGAGGAGCTCTTTCAACGAAGGCGTCGACCCTCGACAACGAGTGCCAGACACAATTGTCACGAAGGGTTCCACAGCACTTCGAACCTTTCCTCTTGGAACATGTACGATCTCTAACTACACCGACCGACGTCCCTACTAGGAGAACTCTCAAACTGTTACGGAACCCCCTTATAGTCGGCTGACACCCGGAAAACGTGTGGGATCAAAGATAAGGAACTAAGGAAACTCTCAGACGGCCAGTCGGCTCGGTAAACCTGCGCGCAAACAGATATCGATCAGCAGCATCTAGAAGGTGAAACAAAAGTAGAAAAGACCCCTACAAGACTTCTGACGTCCATTTCCTCTTTGTCCGCCGGTTCTTTGACATGCTTACCTTATGCATTGTGAAGGAGTTGACTGCTGCGCGGAGAACGGATCGTGAAAAAGTTTTCACGACTTTCCTTTGAAATTGTTTTAGCAGAGGTTTGAATATTGCAATTGTACGTTTAAATAAAACATCCAGAACGCAAGGTGAAATTTTCCACAGAATTTATGAAGCATTGTAACGACAGATTGTAGAAGACAGGGAACAAAATGAAAGAAACAACAAGATACGGATCTTTCCAGATGACGACATACTGAATACTCCTATGCGTTCTGAAGTGGTCAATCATTGTGATATAGTGTACAGATGCAATCTACTTTCACGCACTGCTTATGATAATAAGTATTTTTATCGTTTCCAGGGGGAAGTGAACAATGTACACAGAGTACAGAAGAATCCAACCGGTGAAATTTCTCACACTGTGAAAATTGAGCTGGTGGAAGGGAAAGCCGAAGTACACCAATATTGTCACAAAATGGAACAGTTTTACGCTACACTGATTTTCAAAAAATTGATCATCGACGCATTTAATGCCGGTGCTTCACACATGCACAATTAACCCTTTAACCTATAACAACGTGTCAGACTCGTGGCAGAGATTCTGGTGAAGATGTGAGAAAAATAGTTATATTAGTAAGAAAATTTCATCGTAATCTTAGATTTCGTTTGAATTCGTAAGACTGAGGATTGCTAAATGTAATTAATCTGTAACAGATTAGCTTTTGTCACCCGATGCAGTACCAAAACAGTAAATGGCTGACGCTTAGATGCACAGTCAGAAAAGAAATCATAGGTTAAGGGGTTAATCGTTCAATAAAGTGCAATTTTATTTCATTATTTTCTTTCATTTTCTATATTGCTTTATCCCTTCTATTACGACAAACACCTTGAGTTACAACATTATAAATACCAGGAAACTTTTTTCTACATACCTATGAAATAATTGAAAAGAAAAGAAAATTGATCATTTTTGACAGATGAAGTAGAGAGAAACGTTCTGAAAATTTGGAAAAAGTTCGGAACTTCAATTCGTTGGTTGTTGAGAACCAATGGATTTTGCAGGAATCGAAAAGAAAAGTGCGTTTTTCAACTGCCACGACGAATTCTAAAGTTCTAAGATACTCAGCCACACAATGAGCAAAGGAATGAAAAAAGCAGTGGCATAAAGGACCGAAATAGAGGAGGAAAGCGTAGAAGCGTGTTCGTTCCGCGAGGCGCGAAACAGCCGGCAAAATTTCGCAGGCCATCGTGTTCCCTGCTGTCAAAATACGGTATAGAAACGAGTTGACGAGCGAAGCTCCAAGAGTCGCTGTATAAAGGAGAACTGAAAAAGGGGCCCGGTGAATTGCTGTCTAGCCGCGGGAGCCCCGTTTCTCTCTGTCCCCCGTCGACCTCCGGGGTCCAGGGCTTTGAGTCAGAAACCCAACACCTTTCCAGCGTAAAACCCACGGTACGCTTATAACGAGATCTTCCGTGGCGAGCGTTTTTAAAAAAGGATGACGCCGGCTGGCAGCGCTATGAGGGAGGAACACAGAAAGAGGGAAAGGCAAAAGGGTGAAGTGCAGGTCGAAGGAACAGGAAATATCAGATTTACACGTCGTGACGCCTGCTCACAATGCACCCGCTCCGATTTTTGTTCGATTTCATTATGAACATCAACCTCTTTACGTGCACCACCAACTTCACAACGAAAGTAGTCTTTGTGCTTTCAGATGCTGTGTTAAACCTGTTTCGTTACGATTGAAATGTTATGCTAAGTAAAGCAAATCAGAAGCTGTGATTTCTATGAAAATTGAACGATTTAAACGTTCAAGTCAATCGTTGTATAGCGAGTGTGTCAGGTAGCTGGACGGAGTTGTATCTTTGAAACGATTAAGAGCGGTCTTCGGGTCTTTTTTGACCCACCGCCTTTTTATATTTCTAGTCATTTCTGCTGTTATCAAGTTTACGCTCCTTAACGTTATTTTAAACGTTTACTGTCTAGGTTCACATGTCGTGTTGGAAACAAAAATTATTACACATAAGGTCTCAGGTCCTTTTTCACCCCAAAGTCTTAAGTGTACAGTCAAAACGAAGAACGCAGTAGGTTTAAGGACAAAGAAAAAATGCCACGAGGTAAAATTAGATTATTTTAAACATTCTACATTTCTGAAGTAGCATCGTGAATTTTCACGCATCGCTTTGAAAAGTGCAAGCTACACTTCTTTTCTAACTCTTGTGTAGGCAATCTATATTTTCTCTAAGAATTTTTCACGTTCTTATCAAGGTATCGTAAAATCGCTCCGGATCCACATTGCTTGGACATCTTTACGTCGGTACACGTTTCCAAAATAAACATTTATGCAAACAATTTTAAGTATGAAAATTTGAAACAACCGTGAACATTTTAGTTGCCTACTTTGTACTGTTGAAAACACAATTCGATACAGTTCTTCAACTTCTTTCAAGGTTAAGGTGCTAATATCCTGAAACTATTAGTTTAACAGTTATTTTACATTAGCACCGAATTCATGTACAATCGAAATAAATTTGGTAGTAATAGTTCTAAGATATAAGTACAAATACAAGCTTAAAAAAGAAGAAAAGCAGAAAAATGGAGAATGCTAGTACACAAATACGTATACCATTTAACTATGTTTTACATCGTTCTTCTCTACTTGTAATCGTTTCAAAAAATATAAGTCCAGTTGCGTGGAACATCTTGTACAGTTATTGCCACGAGTCAACAAAATAAAAGGGCGGAGAAGAAGCGCTGGAAACTTCGAAAAGCTCCATTCTCAGGCTGTACGAACGAAACTTGAAATTGGTCGAACGCGATCAACAATGTACAAGAGGTTTATCAGGAATCTACGGCGCGAGTTCCTACAGAAACTCGAACTCGTCAGGGTGATCCAAAACTGATCCGTAAGACGAGGTTAACGACCAGATCAGGCAGCTGGTACTCGCCGATATATACCTCAACACGCAGTCTCAGGAGATCTAATAACGTATCCACGTATGCTTGTACAAACGAGCTCGCATTTATACGCGCGAGTATGCGTGCACGTGCTTATATCTGTACTCGCGTGTGTTGCCGCTGCATGGGATATTTTTCACTTTTGCCAACGCGGCCAAACGACGTGGGCGTGCATATATACCCGGTGCACGTACACACGCGGTTATATATTACTAGCATCTCACCCACGTGTGAGCCGAAACTTGTACCCACACACCTATACGGTGTACCCCTTTTGCAATCTTCTATAAATAATCGTGCAGCCCTTGCTGGCTTCATTACCGTGGCGGCGCTAAGTATTTGATTATTGCAATCGTCGTTGAAAGAAAAAAAAAAAAAAAAAACAGAAGAAAATCGAAACGTATAAGCAGCAAATGCAATTTCATATTTACTATCTACATATTCCTTACAGTTAATTGAAGGAAACCCGTTCTTCGTTTTCAGACACAGCGAACACGTTCTCGATACTGTTTTTCGATAAACACCGGTTGCAATGTGTGTACAGGTGAATATTGGCAAGGATATTCGTTCGTAGGAAGATTGTATAAAGTAACAGCAGTCGTCACGATCCCATTCAGGCATCTGTATTATCACCTGGATCATAAGTATCCTTATACGGAATAAGTGTGATACGTTTGACCCACCCTTTATATAATACAGAAGGTTGACTGCTTAGCATATATCGAACGAGTACGTGGGTTCTTCCTCCGCCAAGGGGGGCTCTTCTGAATAACCCATAAGTCCTGGCCAAGTCCTGGACGTCGTTTGTATTCTCTCCCTATTCCTTCTTGGTTTATCCTCTTTCATTATTGCCAGACCGATTCGCTCTCTGTTCCTCTTCTCAGGCCATAGGTCACTTTCAGGAAGGCGTAACTTCACGCGACACCAGTTATAATTCACTCTAGAAGATCGTGAGCGAGCAAAGAAAAATAGGGAGGAAGGAAGAAAAAGAACAGGACTAACTGCACGCCGTTGGGTTATTTCGTCGTTTAATACTTTCTCGTGTCCTTCCGAAACTCGGTTGCCTCTTAACAGCTGAAGAAAGGATTAAGAAGACCTTCCTGCCGCGGTATTTTCTGTTACAGTGGAATCCCATCCTTCGCTGCCGATTCCAACGAATTTATCGTAGGAAAGAGACGAATTTTAGGCAAACTAACAATTTTTCCCTCCGTTACTCCTATTTTTGTCCTTCGAGAAAACGTGCCTCCCTTATTAGAGCCGTTTATTCTGAAAGTGGTATAAGTCCAATTTTGAGAAAAATGAGTTAAGGCTAGTTTCAGCTAAACATGAATGTCTTCTTTTCATATTTTTAATAACCAAGTTAATACGCTACAATGTTCTCATGAACTCGTCAAAAAAAGGTCAACTGTTAAATGTTATTGCATAATTTCTTTTTTTGGAGACCAAGTCAAATTATTCAGACTGCTAATCGGGTGTCACATGCGTAATAGGCGCCGCTTGGAGCACCTTCTAAAAAGCGAGGTCTTAGCCGGCATGGGCAAATTACTTTATTACACCAAAAATTCGACGACTCTCACACCTGGACACCACATGCCCTAAGCAATAAAACAGACCTTCGACATCAGCAATTTTCAGACAAGCAATATAACAAATGTACCACCTACGACAGTTTTCACACCACCAATCACAACACACACGTAGTTTATAAAATAGCGAACACCACTTGACACGACACACAATTTTCCTATCAGTAAGCCTAGACATTTCGCGCTCTGCACAACGTTCATTCACAAATATATAGTTTTAACAGCAAACTGTTGCACGTTAATAATCTATCTTTCGAGCACTACCTGAGTCCCCTATCCCGAGTAGATTCCTTAAATGGTCTGACTCAAAAAAAGGGACAATTATCGGTTTCGCAACAAACATATCGCGATTCGTAACACGGGCATACAAGGCTGACGCATAAATACATACTACAAAAAGGAACCCCACCCAGGTGTGAACCCAGTGACCAAACATTCACAGTGCAACACATAATTCTAATATGCAAAAAGTATGACGAGCCACGTACCAGACTCGAGATCTCCAAAGAGCTAAAGGAAATATACAAGACGGAACAAAGCAGAGAAAACCTCGTAAAGTTCATCGAAACAATAATGGGACGAGATATAGAGATGGACACAGCCGTCGCTAATGACCTAGCTGTCGATGCGACGTTAAAGAAGGAGTTGGAAGAAGGAGAATATTAATAATTACAATCAAATTTAACATGTTTATAATTTTAGAAACATTAGACGAAATTATTAACGTTTGTCGATATTTTTCAATTCGTTCAAACGCAAACCCTTAAATATCTCGATATAGGAATAAATGGACTTATATCACTTTTGAAAAAACGACTCGTATAATTATAACTTTTTGCATATCTCATTTTTGAAACTTGGAATATCTGACACCGATCATCCGCCAATTCTTACATAACTATAATTGCACGTATCACGATTATCCAACGCTTCTCTCAGTAACAACACGGTGATTTATTAGATCGGTGTAAAAGTTCGTTCGTTTGCTGTTAACTAATGAAACACCTTTTCTTACTAAACCTGAGCATCACTTTAGTGGTATTGTTTTATCCAATTTTTTTTTTATTAAAAATAATGGCTGAACATATTCGAAGCAACGCCACAATAAACAAATTCATGGGCACAGTTCTTCTCTAAATTTGACAAAACCGATGAACATCTTCAAATTTTGATGTAGAAAGTCCTACCTAATCTAGTCTATATTTTGAATATTGCTCTCAACGTCTATTTGTTTCTATTAATACAGCATACTTTGTCTAAGGCTCCTAATTATTGGGTCAGTGTTTAAAAAAAATTTTAATCGATGTTTTAAATAAATGGTCAGTATTTAAAATAAAACATCAGTACGTAATATAAGTGGTCAGTATTACATCGATTAATACAAAAACTGTCAGCACTTTCATTGAAACATTAGCAAACATAGAACTTTGTCAGTATTTTAAATAGATGGGTAGTGTGTATAATAAAATATCCCAACCTAGCCTAATTAACAATTTTTATTTTATTCATCAAAAAACAAATTGATACCGACCAAATAAACAAAATTGTACTGACAAAGTAGGAGTTAATACTGACAATTAATTATTTATACTGACCAAAATATTCATTTTTACTGACTATTTATTTTAAAAAACACTTATCATTAATTTAAAAAACTGCTGACCAAATAAATACAAGTGTTTATCTAATACACGCTTCAGAAATGCACAAGAGGTTGAAAATTTGACTGAAAACCTAGTCGCCTTAAAAAATAAGTCAATTTCTCGTTGAAACATCCCACTTTTACCCAAAAAGCCATAAAAGGTCGTCGATAATATCCAAAGGAAGTATTT
>NW_017100671.1:331390-333636 GCF_001263275.1 Habropoda laboriosa | reverse complement strand
TTGAATAGGAATTTCGATTGAGAAAAACCGACGAACCATATTTTCATATATCCACTTGGAATACGTATATACGTTTCTTTCGATTTACGGAGAAATCTGGTTCGTTGCCCTGTGACGAAGAGCAGGGACAGTAAATGGACTTTCGGCATTGTTGACTCTTTCATTTATCAAGGGTCGAGTGGCAGCAAAACGAGAAGGAAAGCAAACGTGATTCTAGCATCGGGAGCTGAAATAACATTGTTCGTGGCGTGCACCCTCGAAAACGTGATTGGAAGCTTAGTCCAAGTGATTATATCGCGCGGCAGTGGTAGCAAAAGTATATCGAACAAGAACTGACAGATGTGTGGCTCGATTGAGATGTTGTCGCCACTGCGGAGAGAACATATGGCATCGTATATTAGTCCTTGGGACTTCGACACGAAGAGAATTACATAACGATTGAATTTATCGTGACGTTCGATCGGGTATCCTTTCCTCGCATGCTTATTCATTGACTCGGTGAACGTTGTTTATTAAGAAGAATTCGCTACGAAGTTGGCCTTACCGAGATTCCTTCCAATTCCTCGCACACAATCTTTCGCACTCTTGGCTACAATCCTTCAAACTGTATGCTTTGCCAAGTCTCGAGAACTAGTCTTCCTATATCCAAATTATGTCAGAGATCAATTTCTTTCAATCCACGAGATAATTTTTCTTTGGAGAAATCTAACCAAGTTACAGTAATCTTCTAACGCGTTATATTCTTGTTCTAAATATTTTCAATAACATTGGAGCTGGTTATATTTTTTATATCGTTTGAAAGAACGTTAATGCTTTAAAAATTAATTTTGGTTAAGAACTATCTTGCAAAACGGCATAGTTGCTCGTTAATAACTTGGAAACTGTAATTTTACTAGTAATTAATTCTTAAGTGGGAACAACACAAATTCTATGCTAATGGTGTTCTATATTTTGAATTACAACGTATTTCAACTGTTAGCTCCAACGGGTACGAACCACTTATCAAAGAAATTGTAACGCAAGATTGATTCATTGTGTTTAATAAAAAATTAGGAAAACTCGTGGAAATATTACAAACCACTAAAATTCAAACACTTTTCGCAAACTGTAGAAAAAATATACATATAGTAATGCAGGGAAAATAGTGCTAAAATTGCTAAGTTAGGTTAGGTACTTCCCAAAATATGTCGCACTTCACGTATATTTAAAAATACACAGAAATCACACTGGAATGTTAAACTTCTCCACATACCAAAAAATCAGTTAACGAGGCATTAAATTCCTGAAAAATTTCTTTATAAATTGCAGAGCAGAGATGAAAGTGGATTGCGAGAAAATAATTGCAAAAGAGCATTCGTGGAATGACAAAACCGTGTAATTTTCTGTCGTTCGACTGCTGACTGACGTATAAATGCATTCCCAATTCCAGGAAAAGAACTGACCTACGTGTACACGCGGTCTCTTCTCCTCCCGATGTCTCTAGAAAGATCAATCTCCTGTCAAGAATCCCACTGGCAATCCGAAGGGTTTGTCACGTGCGATTTACCACTGAAGGCTGCCAAGGGATAAGTTGCGCAAGGGCAATTCCCAACGAAGAGATAGAAGGACGTCGAACAGAAAAAGGCAGCGCACCCCCTGCTGTGGAGCTCGTGTAGACCCTGGCTGAGATGGCATCTATGCTGAGGCTCTTTTGAATTTTTAAACGAGCTTCGTCATGTGCTTCCCTTCTTAACGTCGATGCTTTGATAATTCCAGAAACATATTCGAAATTTCATCCGCTGTCAGGAGGATGACGTACAACAAGATAAGATACTCGAAGCGTTCACATCCAAACCACTTGTCCTCGCCTATTTATGTTTCGTCTGTTTTCAACGTCGATGGTACACTTCAATTCCCTCTAGATAACTGACAATTTTAGCGCGGCTAAAAAGGGAAGCCTGAAATGTTCTCGCAAACTTGAAATGAAGATCAACTAAGAAAGTTCATGTTTCACAAGCAAAAAAAAAATAATTAAAATTAATATTTCTAATCTCGTGGTTTCTTAAAATGTACAACCGGAAACATTGCGTCGCGCGACTTTCATATGTATAAGGTTCCACATATTAAAGCAATTTCACTCGAACTCGTCATTTTCTCAGAAACGAAACAAAGTTATTCCCTTTGTCAGAAATTGTTGCGGTCGATATATACCAATCACAAGGTCCTCACAGTCAGTTTGTAAAATACAGTCACGGAATGATAAATTA
>NW_017100671.1:320936-331226 GCF_001263275.1 Habropoda laboriosa | reverse complement strand
GAGTTCCCTTTTCCACGGTAGTTCGTTTTAGGTAGCAACGTAAAAGGTTGAGGACCGGTACCACTTAAGGAGCCATTTGTCAGGAACTGTTTGTGGCCGTTGGAAAGAGTTCGGGCTCTTAGCTGCCGAGTCATCTTGTATAAGGGCCGATACATCGAAGCGTACACGTCAGAAAAATGTTTTTTCTCATCGCAGGCGTATAGTTAATATACCGAACGTTGAACGGTGTTCGTGGATAAAAATGTTATATTCTATTGGGAAACCTGAATCACGATCTTGAATCAGGAGAAGCCAGCGCCGTTTCTGAGTACTCCAAACGAAGCAGGAGATGTTTTTCATATAAGATCCAGCAGAAACGGCAGTCTCATCTTCGAAAAGCAGATGCTCGTTAAGATCCTGTCACTCAGGACTCGCTACGTAGAAACCAAAACAGACTCACCAATGAGAATTAAGAGATTCTTTACAAGGATAACGGTGAAAAATCGACGAACATTGTTGCTAACAGCTGGCAAAAGTAGCAAAAATACGAATCAATAATGGATTGTCATTTAACTAATTGAAATACGACAGAAATTGAGCCGAAATCTTGAAATGTTTTAGAGAATAGAAGTTGTCGAACATAACTATTACTTGATCTTAATCATCGACCGACGGAAGCCGGGTCACTAAAGACCCGTGCCGACATCCGAATTCGAGCGATGTGTTTACATTGTTTGCGGTCGTTATAGTTTCGTCTCCTTTTACATTCTCGACTCGTCGTCAGAAAAATGTATTTGACGTTAGTTTTACACCAAAATTTGCGCAGTCAACGATAATAAATATACCACAAAATGTCGCGAATATTTGCAATATACACGTAATACTCAAGCAAAAATTGAAAAAAATATTCTATATATCCATTGTGTAGTTTTAGAAGAAATATCGTTTGCTTGCACTTTGTGTATTTTTCTTTCTCTTTATCATTATATATATCTAGGCTTCTAGTTTTTTAAATAAATTAATTTTTGAAAATCGTTTTACCATTGATTTTTTGAGACGAAAAAGTTAAGAAAACTAACGATTTGTCAATGAAAAGTACAACTCTGGCAAGTTTATAAGAGCACTATTACTCTGGGTCAATTTTGACCCGACATCGACGGTGCGCCTGATGTTGCACAGTCCGAGGGTTAATAATATTTGTTGCATTTGTGTATACTCCTGAGAATGTATCGAAGCATTCTGAAAAATGTTGAACTGAAAAAATATCTCGTAGAAACAGACCCTCGCGGGACACATTTTTCTTCCCATGGCATCTCTCGACAGAAACGAAATCTCCCAAGCACCCTTGGGAAACTACGGTATATACAACTATTTTCACCCTCGCACCGTGCACATCTCCGAGAGCTCTAGAGTAATAAAACGTTCATGTAAAAGGCAGTCTCGTTGGAGTTTTGCCTGCTCCATTGGTATTAACCAATTGCTCTCTACGCTAACGTCGATTATTTTGAATTAGCATCGGCAAAAAGGAGCACTAATCCTTGGTTTATTTTTTCATTGGAAACTACATATCACAAAGTCGTATTGAAAAATCAGTAAGGACACGTGAAGCCGAAGAGGGAGAAAGATGCTCGATTCTTATCGTTGGGAAAAATAACACGTGTCTCGCAATGAAACTTGTCAGGGTTTTTGTAGTTTGAGTTTCTTCTTTCGCTCGGTAGAAAAAGGTGATAGTCAAGACGCCGTTCGCTCTCGGAAGAAAATCCACGGGGGTTCTACATCTCTTCCAACGACTCCTCATGTAAATGTCCGACCAACACATCCCGCAGAGTGTCCTTGGCACGTAAGTTGAACGAAACGAGCTAGCGCACACAAGCGAAAACTTAAGGCGCGGATCTTAACGAGGAGTCCAAGATTGATGCGAACAACGGTGCAGCATCCACCCATCGGTCCACCACGAAACCGTACACGACTGTTTCTTAACAGCGCTTCCCTCATAATGCATCCTTCTTTGTCACTCGTACATCGACAGATACGACCTCTCCGTATTTTTCTTTCCCTCTACCCGTCTCTGTAGCTACAAATTTTTCACCGTCGTCCGTATTTATCCACGGACACGTCACTGATTCGTCTGCTCTGCACTAAATCAACAATAACTGTTTTCCAAATTTTGAACAAATTTATCGTATCATGTTTCAACGAATTACAGAGTAATTATACCACAGCGAGTCTGTTGACGATGTTACGAGCACACGATTGACGTGTATTCAGCGTCGCGTGAAGAGCGTGTATATCTAGCGGTAACAAGAAAGTTGGTGAAAAATTTGATCATTTCATGGGTCCACCGTTCGTTACGCCACTGTACGCGCATAAACGTTTTCACGGAGCCCAAGCGGAACCTTTGAGATCGCCCCACTCCTGAAATAACATCAAGATGGGTCTGTCAGGCCCTAACTAGCTAAGGTCGGGCCCAAGCCGGACTCACACGAGCGAAACATCGCCTCCGGCAGAAGATTGCTGGAGTGCACACTGCTCTCGTGTTTTGACACGGATTTCTGACGGATGATGCTCGTGCGGATCATTGTGGCTTGACGTTTCCCTGATTGAACGCGGCATTAATTTTACAAGCTTTCTCGTCGTATGCAAATTCGACGGATAGAAAAGTATCGAATCTAAGAATTTTAATCTCGTTATTAAACGTTACTACATTATCGATACAGTTATTTGCACAAGTGAAATTTATAAAAATTAGAAAAATGTTAAGAGAAAACGATACGACAGCTCGTAAAATTTCAAACAGATTTCAGATGAAGAAGAATTGTAAATACTACCAGTAGCTGACAGTTAGTATTATTGGGTAACGACAGTTGTATTATCACAATTAATTACGGAAATAATAAATTCGTTAGAAAGCCATTGAGACTCTTTGTGTCTGTAAGGACGTAACGTTTATTGTGGCCAATATACTATTGAAAACTAATATTCGATGCAGTTATAATAGCAACGTTTAAGAAAGAGAAGTTACCCCGACATAATTACAGTTTCCTAACAATTAATGAATAAGTGGTGAATTTATTCTGTACTGCTGTATTGTAAACAAGATTTGTGTTAATCGATAAAATTTACCGTAGTGACATTTTAGCCGCTCATTTGCCAAATCGGTTAACTTTACAAAACAAAAAGTAGAGAACATTGATAAAATGACATAAAATATAAATATTAATATTATTTTTTATACTGTTGCATTAAAAAATTTACTTAGCTAAATTCTTATAAGCGTTTGAATTACATTATTGCAACGATTTACTTTAGAGTATGGAGAATTAATCACATTGGTTTCTGAAATAAATTATTTTTTATTCAACGGCCATAACAATTGTTTTCTGTCATTTAATGGTGTTAAGCTTAATTATTAAGGATATTTATTTTAAATATAAACAGAAACATCCATCACGTGCTTTAGCGCTAAAGGAGGATGTTAAAAAAAGGCCAATTTTGGAATACGGCATGATTCTACGCATCCTAAGGAACAAAAAATGTAATTGTCATTTTTCCCGGAAATGATGGGAAAGTTATGAAAAATGCGGTTCAAGATAAGAGTATGACCATACTTATAGCATATATTTCGTCTCGTTTTCTTCGGATGATGGTCTGTTCGTAAATTAACCACATAGAAACTCATATTGAGTATTATTTACAAATTTTGATAAAACAGACACACGACGTGTGTCGTTGAACTCGTCTTAACATACACCATCATATTATGTATAACAAAGTATAGCATTCCTTTAAAAAAAAATTAAACTGACTTTGAAATCTCCCCCATCATTCCAGGTACACAAAAAATATTTACACCACATAACGTCGCCCTCTATACCAAACAACTTTTGTTAAAACACTTTTCTCCTAACATCACTTCCGTAAAAGGTATTTCACTGTATTGAGATAAAACAGACACCCTGCATACCCTTGTTCTACAACGTGAATTGTTTTAACAGTTGCAGTTTGGTTTTTTTATTTTTTAAAGTCGCAGTATTACGGTAAATAGACTATGTGTTTTCATGGAAGTGCTAATTGAAGATTTTACAATCGCTACAGTCGATCATGAACGCTTTATGAACGCAGTACTTTTGTATTTTTGTGGAACATAGGAACTCGTTGTGCCTTACTTCTTTGTGTTATTATAAATCCACAATACAATGCACGCATAAATAGAGAATATACTGGTAAAACACACGAAGTCCCAAAATAATCGTTTTTATTTTAAAATCACTCCTTTATACTTTATCTTTCGTATTCCACAACACTGATTTTTCTTCATAGAGAGTGATTATATCGGTTATTTCATTTCTCCACTAATTTTTTTTCCTGACTTTTTTTTACTCGCACGAGAGTTCTGTCAAGAATACGAAACTGCTTCGTGTTTGCAAAGCAACTGTTTATTCGAGTCGTAACTCTCAGAGAGTTGAGCGATGCTCTCAGACAGTCACTCTCAGACGCAGAGTCCACTCGGGAGAGATACTCTCGAGAGCAACTCGCGATAGTTTCACTCGGAAAAGGACAGGTAGCTTTATGTTCGGCTCGATGTACGTACAGCGACCCAGGCTCGCGTTTCTTATGTTTGGCTCGCAAGAAATATCACGAGTTCTAAGAAGTTAAGGCCTAGAATTTTTCCTAGAACAAGTGCGTGCAAATAGCGATAAGAAATCGGGCAGGACGACTCGTCCTCAGTCGGTGTTTACGAGGCTGTCGAACGAGTGCCTCGACGAACGACGAACGTCGCTTATACTGCGCGATTGTAGTCTTGTAGGGAATACATCGAACAACGCGTTTTCGATTATACGCGGATTTCCAATCAGTTTACGTACTTAGCATATTCGTTCGCGTGAATTAAGTGCCGCTACATGCAAGAGGCTAGTGCACCGAATTCAAGTACACAACGAACAGCTCAGCTTGGGAGAAAAATCAAACGAGAAGCGTGCTCTGCGAGCTACATAGCTACAGTTTCACGGTATGTGTATGCGTGAATAATATGTATGTAATTGAAAATAGAGGAGAGCCTACGTATAGCTAATTAGATTAATTACTGCAACAATTTCGTTTTATCGTATCCCAAGTTTATTTTTCTTGTAATAAGATGTGTTATAGCTATGAAACAACAACAAATTAGTTTTTTTTACTGTTGTCTCCCCGAGACATATACATATTCTATCCTTTTCTGGAAAAACACTGTCTCTCAGTAAACAACTAAGTCATTACACACGATCTGCTTCGTTTGTTATTATTCTAACGACAATATACGACAATTGACACGCAGTGCAGATGATCAGACTTCAGTTTTCCGTAAAACCGGGGGATGGTTCCCAACTACGTGGATTTCCATCTACGCCAGCGGTTTCCAACCTGGGAGGCGCGGACTATTGCCAGGGGAGGCGCTAAAATTTTTTAATAAAAAATTAAAACGTCTATGTTATTCTATTTATTAAAAAAATTAAAGGTGGGGAAGGGCGGAAAGAAATTTTTCTTTTGGGGAGACATAGTAGCATAAAGGTTGGAAACCGCTGATCTACGCGACAGTCACGTCTCTAAACCTACGTACGCGTAGTTCGACAGAACACTGTATACATATACAGGGTGTCTGTTTTATCTCAGTACAGTGAAATATCTTTTAAGGAAGTGATGTTAGGAAAAAAATGTTTTAACAAAAGTTGTTTGGTATGGAGGGGGACGTTATGTGGTGTAAATATTTTTTTTGTACCGGGTATGATGGAGATTTCAAAGTCAGTTTAATTTTTTTAAATTGAATGTTATATTTTTTTATACATAATATGATAGTGTATGTTAAGACAAGCTGCCAACTAAGTCATTTCCTTTGATGGAAGGTCGTGTGTCTGTTTTATCAAAGGAAATGAACGGTTCGTTTATAATTTTTATATAACAGAAAACTAACATTACGAACGATTAACTGTGGTACATAATTTTAGCACCATTGTCATTTTTTAAAATTCTCGAGTTTTAAGGAACGACTTAAATGTCAATATTGTTACGCGAAGAAGCATAATAAAACCTTACATTTAAAAAAGGATTTCAAATTAAATATAATTAAACCGGGGACCGGTAATCGTTGCATAATTGTACTACCAATATGATATGAATATTACACGAAACGATTAAAATGTGAAAGTTTTATAATAAGTAGAACTCCTTTTTCTCTAAATAAGCTTAACAGTATAATTGGATACACTTGTAAACATATTTGTTCAAGTTTTTTCTCGAATTTGATTTTACGTCGGAATAATGGCTCTTTTAGTTCAAAGATGTTCAAAAATTAGCGATTATTATTTCTTATTAAATTTTAATAATGACGAACATGCTGGTCGTTTTATTAAATCAGTATTAAATCTTGGAAACCATGCCCATCGTTTCTCAATTAGTATGTACTTGGAAATCATCTTGCTAGTTGGTCCATTCGACCTATTTTCTTTCATACAGGAATGGCAAATCACTCTCAAGAATTACAAAATGTACATATGTACGTATTTCGTACCATTTGCTTTGATTATTTGGAAAGGTAGTTGAAGCTTGTTATTAGAATAAATTGTATCTCAAACTACACAAGTTCCTCCATCAAATTATGGACTAAAACTGTATTAGAGATCTTTATTTAGTATCTTTTTCATGTCTGACGATCGTCTTTTCTGGGCATTGTAACACTTTTCAGTGGACAAAAATTTTGATTATATTAGCACCCTGTAAAACAGCGTCGAAGAATATTTTAATAAAAAACCGAGAGTTTTATGCAAATTGTATAATATTTTTGTCGACAAAAAAGTGGGAAGAAGATTACGTTTCTCCGCAACACTTACAGAAGAGTTCGAAATATTTACCTGTTTCTCGGTGTGAAAGTTGGCACAAACCGTCGTATTGCCTAAGCAAAAAGTATCGATGAATTGTTGATATTGTTGATATTCCTGCAACGATTTAAAACTGCGTTTTGCGATATTATCTTGCTTTTATACTATATGCAAATGAATTCAGTGCTTTATGTTTGGAAACTTTTATTCGCTGAAATTTGTCGAATTATTCCGTCAAAGTTCAAACGCCTTGAAAATTACGGTGGTATTAAAGTTATGCACCGCAGTGTAAATATAACAGTGAACAAGCTTAAAAAGTGAGAAACCAGAGAAATAGGAATGTAACACAGCACCGGTGGAATTCAGGGTTATCTTATCCGAAGCGGATGCTACATGATACCGAAGTGGTAGCAAACTCGTAGGACCGTAATACTTTAAGATAACATAAAGATTTTCAAGTCGTGTCCCCGATTTTCGAAAGAACACGATTAAAAAGAAAAAGAACAGTTTCTCGTAAAATGCTAAAAATATTGAACGAAAACATCAACGTGGAACATACATCGTGTTTATAATTTCTCCAGCCATAAAGAGTTAATATATTTCTCACAAATTGCCATTACAAGCAGTATCGATACGGTGACCATACATACATCCTTTATTTAAGAGGACAGTCCTTTATTCCACTGCTCTGTCCTTTAGATTAACTTTTCTTCTAAAATAGCCACTTTGTCCTTTGTTTTGTGAATTGAAATAGTAAATTGAACATTGGCATGCAACACACAACTCATAGAAACATGAACCTGCTGCTTATGTTTCCCTTAGATTAATTTGTCCCTTAGATTAACTTTTCTTCTAAAATAGCCATTTTGTCCTTTATTTTGTGAATTGAAATAGTAAATTGAACATTGGCATGCAACACACAACTCATAGAAACATGAACCTGCTGCTTATGTTTCCCTTAGATTAATTTGTCCCTTAGATTAACTTTTCTTCTAAAATAGCCATTTTGTCCTTTATTTTGTGAATTGAAATAGTAAATTGAACATTGGCATGCAACACACAACTCATAGAAACATGAACCTGCTGCTTATGTTTCCCTTAGATTAATTTGTCCCTTAGATTAACTTTTCTTCTAAAATAGCCATTTTGTCCTTTATTTTGTGAATTGAAATAGTAAATTGAACATTGGCATGCAACACACAACTCATAGAAACATGAACCTGCTGCTTATGTTTCCCTTAGATTAATTTGTCCCTTAGATTAACTTTTCTTCTAAAATAGCCATTTTGTCCTTTATTTTGTGAATTGAAATAGTAAATTGAACATTGGCATGCAACACACAACTCATAGAAACATGAACCTGCTGCTTATGTTTCCCTTAGATTAATTTGTCCCTTAGATTAACTTTTCTTCTAAAATAGCCATTTTGTCCTTTATTTTGTGAATTGAAATAGTAAATTGAACATTGGCATGCAACACACAACTCATAGAAACATGAACCTGCTGCTTATGTTTCCCTTAGATTAATTTGTCCCTTAGATTAACTTTTCTTCTAAAATAGCCATTTTGTCCTTTATTTTGTGAATTGAAATAGTAAATTGAACATTGGCATGCAACACACAACTCATAGAAACATGAACCTGCTGCTTATGTTTCCCTTAGATTAATTTGTCCCTTAGATTAACTTTTCTTCTAAAATAGCCATTTTGTCCTTTATTTTGTGAATTGAAATAGTAAATTGAACATTGGCATGCAACACACAACTCATAGAAACATGAACCTGCTGCTTATGTTTCCCTTAGATTAATTTGTCCCTTAGATTAACTTTTCTTCTAAAATAGCCATTTTGTCCTTTATTTTGTGAATTGAAATAGTAAATTGAACATTGGCATGCAACACACAACTCATAGAAACATGAACCTGCTGCTTATGTTTCCCTTAGATTAATTTGTCCCTTAGATTAACTTTTCTTCTAAAATAGCCATTTTGTCCTTTATTTTGTGAATTGAAATAGTAAATTGAACATTGGCATGCAACACACAACTCATAGAAACATGAACCTGCTGCTTATGTTTCCCTTAGATTAATTTGTCCCTTAGATTAACTTTTCTTCTAAAATAGCCATTTTGTCCTTTATTTTGTGAATTGAAATAGTAAATTGAACATTGGCATGCAACACACAGCTCATAGAAACATGAACCTGCTGCTTATATCACTGAGCGAGTATCTTCATTAGTGAACAATATATGGACAAGTGAAGAAACCCAATTAAAAAACGACACATCGAACGCATGCATTACCAAATGCAACTTTGACATGATAGTTTTATGAACTTTTAAAATACAAACCTGATTTATTAAAAATAAAAAAAGTTCAATCTTGTGAAAAGTATCAAAATTAAATTTTCTTTAAACACGAAACAATTTACGATATACTCTTTATTTCCTCCAAAAAAACGTGGTCATCGTAAGTATCGATGTTCGGTTTGCGATAAATTCAACTTAGCTCTTTCAGCTTCGTGGCACACTTGAATTTGATTTTTTCCGTTATAAGAGTTATCAAACGAAAACTAGTTTCAGAACGTGCAAGCCAATAATTATGATTAATAGCCGGTCAATATCTTCATCAGCACCTCTTGCTATTACGATTGCGTCCGAAGAAGAAAACTGAAGTGGAGAACGGGCCCCATCGGGAGATCGATTTCTTGCGATGTTTACTCGTAAAGGAACGCGAACGGACACGGGAAACCCTATAGCAAATACCGAAATTGGAAACCACCTTCGTTCCAGGAAGCGTGAACGCAGCTCGAAAAAGCTGTGGTCCATATGGAGAGCGAGTCGAGGGGCCTGTCGAAATCGGTATCAAGGGGTCTATCTCAGAAGGTCCATTCGCCGCACGGCAGCATGGCCATCGGACTAAAATGAGAAAGCGAGGAAAAAGAGTAATAGGACCGGACGAGCCGGGCGAAAACAAGACGAAGAGAAGCGACTATCGATTATTCAGTGTCTAAACAAACTAGGGCCGGTCCTGTGGCTCGCCACGTCGTGCTGTATTCGCTTAACAAGCTCCTCGTTATAATATTTTATTGCATCCCGTTGTATATTGTATATCACCACCTTGCCTTATCCCACGAATCTCGTCCCACCTTCCATATTTTTTCGTCTGCGCAATCTACGTTATCGTAAATCGACGACGAAACACTTATACGAATTCGAACGAATCTAAAAGTAATCGATGCAACATTTAATTGCCTTCTGTAGGCAATCGGGTATCCATTTGTACATTTTTCTTTAACAATTTTTTGTGGTCTTGTGAAAATATGGCAAAATCGCTCCGGATCCCCATTCTTTTGGACATTTTTACGTCGATATATGTACACGTTTTTCCAATATAAAAATTGATGCAAACAATTTTAAATATTAAAGCTCGAATCTAAAATGGCCGGATACTTTTACAATCA
>NW_017100671.1:306139-320410 GCF_001263275.1 Habropoda laboriosa | reverse complement strand
CAACTATATATGTTAATAATAAATAAAATATAGACACTCGAAAAGAGCATTTCTTTAACTTTAAAATGAGCCCAAGATCGAAGCATTATCTTTAAACAAAACCGAAATGTTGCAGTTAAAGTGATAACATTTCGATTGACTCCGTACAATTTTTCAAAACTTTAACGTTGAATATCTCGCAACACCGCTCGAGTTAGAAAGCTAAACTTTTATACAATTCAGTTTCTCGAGGATGTTGACAAATCGTTTGTTTGAAAAAAATCGTTGACTATAACTGTTAGGCACAAACTGGGGCTTCACGTTTTATGGGGCCACATTTCAAAACCTTACTCCTCGCACACAACGATATAAAAAACAGCCTAGTTATAGTTGCAAAATAAAATACTTATTTTTAAATATTAAATTCGTAATATAAAAACAAGAGTCCGCTTGAAACGGAAACGTCAAATTTATGAGGGTCCGCTATTCATCAGGAGGTCGGCATCGATGGGAATTTCTACCGACCAAATGTTAAGTGTCGTCTAGGAGGGTCTCAGAAAATCCTATATAGCTCAGGTATGTACTTCGAGTATCTGAAGTGGAAGGACTTTCCCGGACGATAAAACATTTAATCGCCGGAGTAAATTTCAACTGATTTATTATTTATACTTTTTTTATATATGTACCAATGTTGCGTTATTTTCACTCTATCAGATAAAATGAGTTATTATGAAAATGTCAACTTTTATTTTCACTAAACTTGAAAAAAGAATGTGTATCAATTTGATTAACCGAAACAGACTGATTCTTTTGAAGCCCCGTAACATTGTCGTGTCTACGGCTTCCAAAAATATAAACGCGGCTCTGACTACAACCGCAATTCTATGCGTTTTGACGTGTGAAACGGCTCGTGTATACGAATTCACCGGCTAGATAGTACGCTTCGAGTGTACAGACTCAATTAATAGTGCCATCTCTAAATGGCGAAAAGCGTGAACAGCCTGATTCCTTTCATTTGTTCAAACGTTAACTACGGCGTTAAGGACAATTCGATTTCACGCGAAGCTCTTGGCGTAGCCACGCTCAAGTTAACCAGAGAGGTTACAGATGCATGCAAAATGCGTGTCGTCGACCGTGGAACGAGGCGTAAAGTGCGTGGCTGAAAACACGCAATCCTACGCGCGAGCGCGTTCGCCGCAACAGCGAATCGGCGATTCGCGCCGCTTCAGGTGTCGTCGAAGCACATCTCGCCATCCCTCCGCGTCGCACGTCGATGCAGGCGGGACTGGCTCGACGCTTTTCACGGATCAATGAGCTGAGAGCAAATTATCCGCCGCCGTGGAAGTTATCGAGGAAATATTGGAAAGTTCGTGGCATCGAGTAGCTTTTACCCATTTCCGGTAGAGCGACTCCGGCTGCAGCCGCGACCACGATTTCTGGCTAACAGCGACTACAAATGAAATCCGGGCGACAGTGGAAAAAAAAAAAAAGGAAAATCGGGAGCGTGAGAATGGAACAAGCGATCAAGTATCGTTGCACGTATTCGTCGAGCTGCCTGAAATCAACCACTTCGCCCGTCAGATTTTAATAGGTCGTCCAACCATACAAGCTGAGCCTTCGTGTGTATGCACCACATCGTGTTTCGATTAGACAAGTGTTGCATAGGGTAAAGTTGCCTAATACGAGACCCATTTCTTAAAAAAAGTCACAACTAACGACTAAGAACACTTTTCGTAAAATTCGATACACATTTTAAAAGTAAGATATGTATTCTTTTGTAACCTACTGGAAAATACTAATAACATAGAAACGAAAATTATACAAATACACAGATTTAAAAAGTGGGTTCTTAATATGAGACCTAATTTGTCTGTTCCTGAAACTTATTTTTTCTGCCTTATTTCACACTTTGGGCGTGTAAAATCTATTTCTTCAGCACCACAGCCTTCGTGGGCCCGCCGGTAACGCTCTATACACTAAAACAAAATTGGGTATCTAATATGAGATCTTTCTTGTAATAGGAACTTCCAAGGATCTCATATTCGGAAACAATAACATAGCTATTAAGCAGGTTCGAGGTTAAATCTTCGTTATTTAATGATACACAACTAGTAGGCCTTAAACTCCGTTGCATGCCACTATACAACAGTATTTATGAAAATGATTATACACTTACTACTTTGGAGGCATTTGTAATTTAATCGAACCACTTGAAAAACTTTCTGCAACGCATTTCACAAATATGCTTGCTCAAGACGCTTAATTGATTTTAAGAAAATTTGATATTTAATTTGATAATTAACGTTACGACATTCAAGAGTTATGTCACGGGGATAAGCTGGCGTCTATGTATATGTAAGTGTTTACAAATTGTTAAGACTTTTCTGCTCCTTCTTGCAAATTAAAATTGCCATTTAACCCTTGTGGAGGCCACCGGGTAACCGGGTACCCATTTCTATATCTTCCTTTAACAATTTTTTCTGGTCTTGTGAAAGTATCGTAAAATCGCTCCGAATCCCCATTTTTTGGACATTTTTACGTCGATGTACGTTTCCAAAATAAAAAGTCACGCAAACAATTTTAAATGTTAAACCTTCCACAAGAGTGAACCGATATGTTTTAGCTCGCTGCTTTACGCTATCTCCTAAGTGTAAATAAATGAAAATTTTGCACGCAACACTTTCATATCCTGGAATTTTTACGTGAAAGCAATAACACTGATAAATTGCCAGTAATTATAGTACAAGGATTCATGGGCACTTTTGAATTATCTACATTTTGCCTATGGTATTTCTGAACTCTATTAAATAGATCGGTGGTCAACGACTGCATGCCAAATTGCACAGAATTTCTACTAGTTTACGAAAGTAATGGGTTTGCTGTATGAATGGTGCAACGTGATGATAATTATTCATTAGCCGAGTGAAGTCTCAGTACTATGAGCCTTTGACGTGAGCGATTCTTCACTGTCTACTGCTCAATTATAATGCTGAACACTAACCACAATCTTAATGGACTTTTGATCGGTGGTTAGACTTTCAATGACGATGCATGCTTTGATGGATTCGTTAAATTGTTTGGATTAAAAAGTCCTCTTTAATTGCATATAAGATATTCCTGCCTTATAATAATATCCCATACGGAAAGTTGTCTCTATGAAAATGATTAGTGAAGAAGAATCACTTATAATTTTATGTCATAAACAAAGGATAAGAGTTTAAATAACTTTGAAAAAAGTTAGTACCAGAATTGTATAACTACGACTGTTACAAATGTGACTACAAGTTCACTACGTATGTACACAAAGTTTCTGTCATTTTTATGATACAATAATGTTATAAAGGCACGCTGCTTTAGAGCGATTACGACATCATATTTAAGTACAACTTTCTAGAACATTAGAACAAATAAGACATTTATTAATCGCGAAATGAACGAATGAAATATTTTATCTAGACGTTTGAAAAGATTTAATCGTACGTTATTCACAGAAAATAAGGTCTATGAAAAGTAAAAATATTCTATTCAGGAAAGGAGCAACGATGAAAAGTGTGAAAGGAAGTGTAAATGAATTACACACTTTTGCTTACCCATTAGTTTCCGCACTTCTGCTTGGCTGAGAAAAAGGTTGAAGTAACTTGCACCTGGCCGCATGAAAGCGAACAGCAACACTGCCAATTTTAGGAGCATCGTGTCCACCACGTGCTTAACCGGTTGTACGTACTGAGTAGTCGTAAACACGCGTTACGTTACGCTGCAAACAACGTTAAAGTCTTCTAATCCGACTCATGGTTCACGAATAACGCAGTTTGATGTTAATTTCACGGATGCTACTGCACGTGACAACACCCCGTTTTACTACTGTGCTCACGACCGGATCAAAATAGACTCAGATCTTGATGATATCGCACGATTTCGTCCACTTGATTAGATATTTTGACAGTTCGTCGCGTGGAACGCTCCCGTTGAATCGAATTACGGCACTCGGGATATTACAGCTGAGAAACGTCGACGAATTGCTTCGACACCGTCTCTGTTTCTCGATGAAACAACGCGTGCAAGAAACGGTGAGAAGATTAAACGGAAAACAGAAAACGAAGCGAGAATGCACACACAAAGCCCAAGAGCGCACGACGTACCTGCCTCGTGAAAGCCACAACCAGTTGTGTGCTTCAACCGCCATGGGTCGACCGGGGTCGACGCAGACTCGCCGTTCCGAAACTGGCCGAGTCCAGCCGAACTCAACCGAGATCCACCCACGAGAAACGCTTGTTCCAGCCGCTCTGTGGATCGGATGGCTTCGGTTTTTCGATGCATCCGCAAACGAGAAAAGAATTAAAGTAGAGATTCACTAACACAACGTCAAGATTAAGTACGGAGAACAAACAAGCTACATTTTTGGATACTGGCCGTCCGTCATCGATGCCGGTATGCAGTTCACAGTAGGTGTAACATTAGCTTTTTGAAAAAATCGAATAAACAGAGAAACACGGACCAGATGCAACGCGCGCTTTACTCTCCTTTACCTACAATTGTTAAATGTTACTTGTTGCATTTTCACGACACGATCTTGCTTTACTACGCGATTTTGAATTTTGACATTCCCCGATAGCAAATTTTATTAAATTCGTTTGTCGTGCCGGTATAATTTTTGTTATAAAGTTTTCTTTCATTAACTTCGACATTTTGCTTTAATCCTCGTTGAACATTTCTTTCGCGTTGTAGCTAAATTATAAGTAAACATAAATAATTTGTTTAAGATGCACATAATAAAAATAATGAAGCTGTGAGTGCATCATTATTCGTAATACTAATATTCCTAAAAAATATTTCTTAGAATTATTATTTCAAGTCTATTTCTAACCTCAATCCACTTGTTAAAATAATATTCGATGATCAACGTTTGTCATTTACATAATTTGAATTAACAAGAGACATCGAGAATGCCCACGTAGACGTTCACGAATTATAATCTCCCTTCGTCCCTTTTCTTTCTTTTTCCCTATCTATCAGAATTCGCCCGATTACCGAACGTCATTATTACGGACTAACGAGAATGAAACAGGACGAAATATTCTAGTACGAAAGTGAAACAGAGAGGGAGCGAACGAACGAAAGAGGGAGTGGAAGGAAATGAGAAAGATCCTTTTGTAAATTCGTGGTTGATTGAAATGCTTGTGGCAGATGAAACGAGGAGATAAGTAGAGACTACGAGAAGGAAAGCAATAGTGATTAATTCCTCGTGCAACGAGTATTGCTGGAATGCGTTCATCTACGAACCCAATCTCTCACTACTGTTACTTATACACCAACTGCCTGTAAGAAGCGCAAATTCGTTCGCGTTTTCCAGTCATCCCGTTTGCCCCTTCTTCTTCTTCGGGCATTCTCCGTCCAGCCATTAACTTAATCTCCGCGATTATATGGTTAAGTTCGTCATTATTTTATATTTTATCGATACCGCTAGGAGGGTTCTATGTTGTAAGTACATACCTCTGATATTCGAACCTCGTATACAAGCATTTATCGATGCATACTGCGTAACTGTATCCAAGTTATCGCGTATCGAGTAAGTACAAGGACCAAGTCAATTTTCGAGTAACGGTGTTCCACTGAAATCTCGATAGATTGCACGTGTCGTAATGAAACCGTATCGCAAATAATAAAACTGTCGACAGAAATTGAAGGCACGTTTATTGATAATGACAAACTGAAATGTTGCGGCTTAACGTAAGATACAACCGATTGATAAATGTTGTTTACTGCAATTTATACGTGACTTAAGAGGGCCAAACGTATACGCGTAAAGTGGATCGTAAAAATTTTTACAACGATAATTTTCATCGCGGCTCGGCATGGTGAATACAATGTACAATATAAAGTGCTGCGATATATTGTACATATGTACGTGGTAGATATTGCATAGAAGATTGTACCGCGATGCTCCATTTAATCTAGAGCAAATACGAAACGTCTCGCTTAAATCAAGGCAGAGTCGAGAAGGGAGAACAGTTTCCTTTGTCGGTTATAATCTAAACAAACAGCTGTATATTATCGTGGTGCCGTCAAAATCCCTGTTTCATTCAAATTTATCTTAGTGGTGACTACTAAGCGATTTTTAAAAAATGGAAATTTTTTTTCTTTCCAAACATGTATCGTGTGTACGTTTAACTAGAAAAATATTGTCCACTATGTGAGTGGTTCAAATACCTCAATGCGTAGCGTTTATTTTAAATGTACAGTAATAACTGCTTACATTTATATTAGAAAATTATTATATATTAGAGTCGTTTAATAACAGTGCTTGAAGTGTATATATTGATACAATTTCGTTGAATGATATGAAAAGTCGTAAGTAAATATTGCTGTTAGAAGCCGAGCCATACTCTAGTAGTAATTAGTGATACACTTTCTATTAATAGACACTTTTCTGTGCATTTAATAATCTGGTTGACATTTATCCTGTTCATATCCCGCCGATTGCACCTTTCCCTCAAATCTTGTATCTATAATGCTCGTGTAATTATGAGAGAGAGAGAGAAAGTCAGAAAAAGGAGAGAGAGAGAGAGAAGAGCGCATAATTGTACGAGTTTTGAATAGAACATCACCTCTATTTGATGGAAACATCGACGTGATATCGGTGAAGTTTGGTTCGCGTATTGGTGGCAGGTATACAGGAAGGAAGAAACGGCGTTTTCTGTTTATTCTGAAAAATACTGCGGGCACTATCACACGAAGGTTTCCGCTTTGAAAGGCTTTCTTTGCCTGATCGTGGCGTAGTCTCCAATTAACGCTTTCCACGAAATTAAAAGGCCCGACCGTGCGCTGAAAAGTGGATTAAATCGTGCTCCGTTTGCCACCGGCTTTTACGACGTTTACAAACGCGACCGTATGTACTATGTACTATATGCTCCTGCTCACGTTCGACGTCAACACTTTGCTCGTCTGTATTCTTGCTCCTTGCACCCTTTCCTAGCCACCTTCAATCCGTTCAAATGCAAAAACGTTCCGCCCAACTTTAGAGAGTACAGTTCGAGAAAATAGACGTTTTGCTCGGCTTAATTTTAATTAACGAGACCAGTTTGTAAATTTATATGCGCTTCAATTGCATTTCGCGTGCCTCTGTTTTATTTGTCAGCAGTTTAGACGTGTTCGGCTGTTTTTTTTTTTCAATTATTTTCTACAATTTCCGCGGTGCAATTAATTGTTTTTACATATTTAGATGGAAAGTAGGAAATTACATGTACGGATAATGTAAACCGAACAAGCCTACTGCTACTGTATGTTTAATTCACTTTTTTTTAACGTTGATTTCAATTGGCTCATATTTATTGAGTGAGTATTTAAAAAAAATTTTAATCAGTATTTGAAGGAAATTGTCAGCATTTAAGGTCAAGCCTACTGCTACTGTATGTTTAATTCACTTTTTTTTAACGTTGATTTCAATTGGCTCATATTTATTGGGTGAGTATTTAAAAAAAATTTTAATCAGTATTTGAAGGAAATTGTCAGCATTTAAAGTGAAACGTCAGTTTTTCATTGAAATATTAGTAAACATAATTTGCCGGCATTTTAACCTAACCTAGCAAAACTGTACCAAAAGTTCAAATTTTATTGACCAAGAAGTAAACTAATCCCGATTAAATAAACAACATTGTACTGACAAAATGCTAGTTAATACTGACAACTAATTATTTATACCGACCAAAATATTCAGTTTTACTAACTATTTATTTTAAAAATTACTTATTAATTTGAAAAACTACTGACCAAATAAATAGAAGTGATTTGAATTTATTTGCTTCGTAAAGTCAGCGTTATAAATTCTCGGTAGAAATTGTTTTAAATTTCAATCTGATTGAAATTATTTATAATAGTGTGAGAAAGTAAAGGAATATCGGGAAGAACAATGACTTTCAGCCGCAACAAATATATTTTACATATAACTGTAATTAACACGTAGCTAATAAAACTCGTCACAATCTACACACAACCACAATTTGCAAATTCACAGTTTTCTCTATACTTCGCCCAACATGCATTTTTTCGCCTTTTCTTCTTCCATTTCATGCCTTTTCTCTTTCGCTTTTACACACCTTTCCAAACACACGTCGTCACGCATCCCTCGCAAACAAACACGCACACCCGTTTATTCCTCTCCAATAATTTACAATCCTGCAATAATTTTCAGTTTGTAAGTGTCGTTGAAATTAGATTCATATATTAAGTCTATGCAAAAGTTTACATAGCTTGTATATCGATAGCACTAAAAGACACTGTATGTTTCTTTTCTTACTTAAATTTTCACAATTGGTATTTATACTGAATATAGTATTAACAAGTATGTAGTATTAATATCATATTATTAGTATTCTTATGACATCTGATTACAGATATGTTAAAAAATAAATACACATTCTCCACAAAAATACTGTTGGAACTTTTGCATAGATCTACTTCGTACCGTAAAAGGCCTGATAAAAAAGTTCTGCAACTTTTATAATCTCTTTATATTAAATAATGGAGGATCATGGAGTGTTAGCAATGTTGAAAAATCTCCACAAACGATATCTTTAGTGCATACGAAGGTAAATAATTAAAAAGTTATAAAATTAAAATAAAGATTGGGAACCATTTATTAAACGGCGATATCATTACTTATTGTCAAAGACTATCTAACCATGAATTTAACAGCGTTAAAATTATGTTTCTAAGACGCAAATACATGAATATGTTGAAAAAAATAATGTTGTTAATTGTGGTATTCTATTGAGAAAATTCGATTAATGACCTGAACTAACGACAGTGCAAAGGGGTGAAAGTAGAAATTGCAGTTGGCAGGGGATGTAGAAGGATGAGTCTGAAAATAAGAAAATATAAATAAAAGGAACTGGTTGCACGTTGGCCTAACAAGACACAGGACTCAGGGGCTATTATCATAATTGTGGGCTGCAGGCAGCGGCTGTGCCCACAAACCAGAATGCCTCTTGTCTCATCTACGGTCGTCTTCTCTCTTCTTTTTCTTCCACTCTTCCTCTTCTCCTTTTTTCCCCTCCTCATTCTCTTTCTTCACGTCTTTTCACTCACACCCCAGTACTCTTGCATTTTGCGCGTCTTTTCGCTGGCGTTTTACACGTGCTAGAGACAAATGGATCGACCCTTAAAGCATTTAACTTCCAGGCGATGTATTTCCATTTAGATTTATAAACTTACGCGATATTTTAGCCAGTTTTTACCGAATGAAATACACCTCGGTCAACAATGCCGTTGCAACTCGTGGAGTTGCGCGTGTGATGTGATGTTGATTGGCATTGATAGTGACATAACTCGAAAAATATAAATTTTGATTTTCTTGTACAAATATTTTCCATAGATGTAGTATATTTATTATCTAAAACGGTACATTTCTAACTTCATTGGTTTAATACCAGAGAGCAGATCAGATTATACGATCAGTATTCAACTATATCAGTCAAATGCAAATTTCAAACTGCTTTCCCTAGGAAATTTATATTTTTCGAGTTATGTCACTATCAATGTCAAGCAGCGACATATCGAAGCTTTGTGATAAGGAGAGCAATGTACCGATGTATCTCAAAATATTAAGAAAGCCGCCGTAGGTACATGTACACAATAGCAGTGTCTATTCGGAAACACTACTAAAATCCAAGACATAATGTCTGCCGTCATCGTTTCATTCTTTCCCGTTCTCTACTTTCCTTGATTACAAGGCAGGCCTAAGATCCTTCCAACCACTATACGTATCTATGTTTTAGCTTTCATTTTAGGAAATGGGGAAGTAACATGAGGAGAAATCGATGTCAAATGAGAGCCATGCAGTTCTTTTAACCGAACCTCTGAGAATAAGATATCTTTTGTTCAACCTGTGCAATAACAGTGAACAATTTTTCTCTCATTTTAATTAAACAACTTGAAAGTCCTTCTTTGTATTTGCTTTAGAAAGACAACAAAGATAAATTTTCAAAGAGATAGTATCTATACTTGAGCCGTTTTCTTTTTAAGTGGTAATAAGTCCATTTATCCTTATATCGAGGTATTTGAGAGTTTGCATTTGAACTAATTAAAAGATATTTTAATGTTTATAAAATTGTAAACTGGTTAAGTTTTATTATGTGATAATGATTATCGATATTGTTAAATAAACCGAAAGTTTTTTAAACTACAAATGGACTTATACCACTTGAAAGAAACGATTTACAAGTTCTTTTGGGGGGTAAACGAATACAGTAAATTCTCCACAAGTGTCAGTCCGCAAGGAACCTAAACCTGACACTTGTAGAGTCAGGGACTACGTTTTCGAGCCTCGCGCCCGCCTGTGTAGTTTGCTGAACGTAGACAAGGACAGCGAATAAAAGATAAGGATGAAACGTGAGTCGAGGCAACCAAGCGATTTAAATACCAACTTTTTTAATTTTACGTTTTTTTATCCCGAAATTTTTCTTAACATATTGATGAGATTTTTCTGATGAAAATGACACCAAACACGACATAATTTGAACAACATGTCACGCCAGACAGTGAACGTGTTAATAAGTAAGTGTTGTTCAAATTATATCGTGTTTGATATCATTTTCATCAGAAAAATCTCACCATGTTAAAAAAAATTTCAAAATTGACTGACAGTGAGCGAGATAACATAGGCGCAGCAATGACGCAGGCCTAGGCGTAGGACCATCTATACTGACACTTGTAGGATCCAAACTGACTGACACTTGTAGAGAATTTACTGTATTGAGGAAAGAATGGCGCAGCAAATATTTCCAGTTGGTGATATATAAACAACGTGCAATTTGGAATTTATGAATTATATATTACGCTGAAATGTATACTTTTAGCATATTCTTTTTTACTTCTGATAAACATATCTTTCTCCGTCATTTCTTCGAACAAATGTCGTCCGAACTTGCAGCACTATAGTATCTCCAATAAATATCAGAATCGAAATTTTCATTGGTTCCTTGCTCCGAAACGTGTTTTGTTCCTATCTCGTTGAATGAAAATTTACGACGAGTAAAAAGCCAGGCACATGTATTTGATTTTCTGTTGAATCTTTTAGTACCTACCATACTCCACCTTGCATCCTTTAAGTGGCGTGGCTAAATTGTTTCCTTTTTCTTTTTCTTTGATATTTCTCCTCGTGTGTTGTTTCACTGAGAGATGCCAGGGGCGTGTATGTTTGTTTAGCTTCAGTGTACCCTGTTATTAGGGGCCGGTACTCTTCGAAAACCGAAAGGCCCATGCCGATATTTGGGCCTCGAGAGACGATAGCGCATCTTCCATCCTCTCTCACTCTTTCTCTTCCTTTGCTCATCTGCTTTCACAGAAATTCACCTTCTCCTTCTTTCCTTCTCCTTACAAAGGGAACATGTGAAGCGTAACTCGGATTTTGATGAAACTTTGCAGGTCGATGTAGGATCGAAAGATGTACGGTCGTGTTCAATTTTAGATGTAGAAACTCTGTAGTTTGTGAGATATTCAACTATAAATGTTGAATTCATCAAGTTGTCTGATAGAAATATTTAAAGTAAGCAATCAAATCAAGCTGTCTGCTCGAGTAATGACTATGCCTGTAGCCTGGTAAGCGAAGAAGGGTCCATGGTTCGAATCCACCTTAGGTTATAATTTTTCTTTTTCTGTCTACTCCGTTTCAATTTAATTTCCATGTTTTTTTTTTGGTAAGTTGTTTAATACATAAGAATATGTAAATGTTTTTTGTAACTTTATATTAGAGGTTTTTCACTCCAAATTCAACCTTTTGCAAATCAAGTTTTTCTACAAAATTGCTTTCTTGAGCGTTTGTGATAAAAATCAAATCAAGTGTAAATTTATTGTTAAGAAATCCAGAATTTTATGTAATACATGAAATACTTATTTAATAATGATTACTTTTGTTAATGGAATTCATAATTAAACGTCTTAATGGAATAAAATTAAATCACCTGTTTAAATTATCACGAAGGCAAATTACTAACAGTAGTTTAGTTAGACTTTGAAAACGTGTTGCAATACTAATCATATGTAAACTCAACGTTACATCTTTCTCTTGTGTGGTAAAGTAAAATTGGAGCAATTCGATTTTTTAATTAATGGGTATCGACATTCAAATTCCTCAGTTACATCGACATTTAACTTATCTGGAAATCTTACAATTTACGAGAAACAGTAATTTCTTTTAAATTGTGATTTGAGGTTGGAACAAAATATAAACAAACGAGGGTGAATTTGATTTGCAAAAAGTTGAATTTGGAGTGCAAATCTGTATGTACATCACATTTTCATGGACACTACCTATTTATCGTAAAAGCAATTTAATCAAAAATATTATTAATTCCTTTTTCTTAGTAAATTGAATTTTGACACAATATATTAATACAATATACGCAACAACAAAATATAATACAAGTATTAACATAATATTAATATGAAAATATTTCACCGTTTACTTTTGCAATCTTTTATGATATATCTGCTATGTCGCATTCTAATGGGTAATATTTATCGTAAAAGCAATTAAAACAGACAGATTTCATACTCCATGCGCATTTTATAAATGCTATACAATCACAAACACATTATTCTTTATAGAAATCTTGAAAAGCTGCTTAATCAACATTACAAAATATTTCGCGATTATGAATAAGAGTACCTACATCTCGCGTGATAAAATAGGAGCAATATCATTCTAATTATAATACAATACTTCGTTCTTTAAAAATTAATTAGAGCTTCAAAAAATAAAATAGTACTTTTATTTTCAAAGTTTATTATTATGTCTATTTATTATTTAAATATTTTTGTAATCATCAATTTACTTACAATTTAATGCTTCCCTTGTCTGTAGATTTATTGTAATTTAATATTCTTTAACCATAGTTGTTATATTTTCATGGTGTATGAATTGTTTTCGATTTCATTTGTTTCTCTATAAATAGAAAATGCGATGCATACATTGTGTCCAAAAAGGTTGGGCTTCCATTCGTGGAACTAATGATTGTCGAATTCTTTCGAATATTTCTACTGTGTTATAAATGATAGTAAATGCATTTTGAATACACTCCTAAAGCTGGTCTTTTGTTCCTATCATATTTTCATAAACCAACTGTTTTACGTGACTCCGTAAATAAAATTCACAAAGCGTTAGATCTTAGATCCATCGACGAATGGAAATCTGCATTCTCGCAGAAAGCAAAAATTTCGAACATTTATTATAATTGCCAAAACAGTTAATAAAAATTTTTGAACGCTTATAACTTTTCAATAAAGCATTTTCAGGGATAAGTTTATACGAACCTTTTTTACCTACTTGACCTCATTAACACGTGTGTACATAGTGAAAGTTTTGTCCCGACCTTTTCGGACACCCTGTATAATATAAAAGTTGTAAAAACCATTTACATATTCTTATGTATTAAAACGGCTACCAAGAAAAATATGGAAATTAAATTGAAACAGAGTAGACAGAAAAAAAAATTGTAATCTAAGGTGGATTCAAACCGTAGACCCTTCTTCGCCTAACAGGCTACAGGCAGTCATTATGCGAGCAACCAGCTTGGTTTGATTGCTTATTCTAAATACATACATATTTTAATCGCACAAGCGGATGACTTCACCATTTACCGTGAAATATCTCATAAATTACCGAGTTTCTACACCTAGAATTCAACACGACCGTACATCTTTTTGATTCTTTATCCAGAGTTACACTTTACGTTTTCCCCTTCTTATAACGCCACTTTCATAAGATTCATTTCATGCTTAAGAATACAGTAAATTCTCCACAAGTGTCAGTCCACAAGGAAGCTAACCTGACACATGTAGAATCAGGGACAACGGTTTCGAGCCTCGCGCCCGCCTTTGTAGTTTGCCGAACGTAGACAAGGACAGCGAATAAAAGATAAGCATGAAACGTGAGACGAGGCAACCAAGCGATTTAAATATCAACTTATTTAATTTTACGTTTTTTTATCCCGAAATTTTTCTTAACATATTGATGAGATATTTCTGATCAAAATGACATAAAAAAAATAATGTCTAGCTAGCTATGACGTTCAAAATTTTTAGTTGACAACATTTATTTTATTTTATTATTCTAAACATTTGAGACACTCCAGTCACTGATGACCACCATGGCCGTATCGAGGAAACAATCTGATGTTAATACTTATTGAGTGATTAATTTAATTTCATAAAATATCGCTTTAGCCAGCCACCGTTTGGTTGCCAATTGTTTATCACATAGAGTCGGCCTACTTCCACGTTGGAAAAACAAAATTA
>NW_017100671.1:303335-306028 GCF_001263275.1 Habropoda laboriosa | reverse complement strand
ATCTAACGTTAAAACTTATTGAGTGATTAATTTAATTTCATAATATATCGCTTTAGCCAGCCACCGTTTGGTTGCCAATTGTTTATCACATACATAGAGTCGGCCTACTTCCACGTTGGAAAAAAAAAATTGTAGGGTAGATTCCACAAGTGTCAGTAAAATGTAGGGTCGATAGCAGCAGAAAAGCTGCTAAACAATTAGAATTAAATGTAACGATAGAAATTGATTATCTGTATAAGCTATTATTTCAATACGCGATGCACTGACTCTAGTATTTACTAAAATTCAAAAATTCTCGTATAAATTCCGAAAATAGATTATTAATTACGGTAAACTACTGAGACGGTTTAATTAAGGGTGGGCATGGTGCTGCTTTAGTTTGAAATGATTTATAAACACATAATTAACAGAGGAAAAACCGTGAAACGGCAAAACGTCTACATTCTAATTGTTATAACATGTAAACAGAACTTTAAATTTAGTGTAAACAGAAAAAATATATAATACAATTTATTTCACGGTATTGCAACAAATAAACGTTGAATCAATATTTAATTCGTATAAAAACAATTATTTAACGTAATAATTTTACCTTCACTATGGCTATTTTAAATTTACGACCAAGGGTCAACCTGATTTCTAATCCTTACGAACTTTAAATTCAGTCTAAACTGAGAAAATATATAATACAATTTATTTCACGGTATTGCAACAAATAAACGTTGAATCAATATTTAATTCGTATAAAAACAATTATTTAACGTAATAATTTTACCTTCACTATGGCTATTTTTAATCTACGACCACAGGTCAACCTGATTTCTAATCCTTACGAACTTTAAATTCAGTCTAAACTGAGAAAATATATAATACAATTTATTTCATGGTATTGCAACAAACAAACGTTGAATAGATTCTTAATTCGTATAGAAACATTTATTTAAAATAATAATTTCACCTTCACTATGGCTATTTTAAATTTACGACCAAGGGTCAACCTGATTTTTAATCCTCCGAACTTGATTTCACAACGAGAAAGTAATAAGATCGTTGAAACGTACTTATTTGTCAAAGAAACTTGCAAAAATGTATAAATAATAATATGTAATGTTTTAACAAATTTTTGGAAGTATAAATTAATAATAAAATTGTGAAAATTAATAAATTATACGTTATTATAACATTAATAGAATTATGACTAAACCGAAGTTCGAAGTCGAGTATTTAAAGTCTGATATTACGTGCCTAGCGAGTGCCGGTAATTGTTAAAATTTGTTTAATAATTAGTAATAGAAATTCTAATTGATTCTAATGTATACAAGTGTTACAAGAAGGCTGAGTGTGTACAGGGTGGACATAGACTAGCTAGTAGCCCCCGACCACTCTATTCACATCTCAGAACCTTCAGGTCAAAATACGCCGCGAAGTGTCTATGGCCCAGTATAAAGGGTGAATAAATTCGCGGGACATCAGCGGGTCCTTATATACCTGCGGTACCCTCTCCCCAAAGTCATTAGCAAAATCGTCGGTTAGGTCAGGCGGGAATCGACTATTTTTCGCGGGAAACCGATTACTTTTCGCGGGAAATTTCTGTTCTTAATTTATTACTTGCAACAATCTATTATAACGCTACATAGAATCATTTATACGTTTCTATAACTTTATTCAATGGATAACTACGTTTCAATGTCCTCGTTACTTACTGGTGGTTTAATTAATTTGCTAAGGATTAAAAATCAGGTTGACCTGTGGTCGTAGATTAAAAATAACCATAGTACAACTAAATTTATCGTGTCGAATAATTCTTTTTACACGAATCAACCATGTATTCAACGTTTGCTTGTTACAATATCGTGAAATGAATTATATTACACATTTTCTCTATTCACATTGAAATTAAAGATTATAACGATTAAAAATCAAGTTGTCCTGTGGTCATTTATCAAGAATAATCATACAGCTAAATTTATCGTGTTAAATAATTCTTTCTACACGAATGAAAAATGTATTCCACGTTTGTTTGTTATAATATCGTGAAATGAATTATATTACACATTTTCTCTATTCACACTGAATTTAAAGATTATAACGATTAAAAATCAAGTTGACCTGTGGTCATTTATCAAGAATGATCATAATAAAGCTGAAATTATTGTGTTAAATAATTTTTTTAATACGAATTAGGAATTTATTCAACGTTTGCTTGTTACTACTTGTTACAGTATGCTGTCTTGCAATGTAAATTTAATTAAATTAGGTTGAACTGCACAGAAAATGCTCAGAACTGCACAAATAATTAATTTTACGATATTATAACGAGCAAACGTTGAATACATTTTTGATTCGTGTACAAAGAATTATTTAACACGATAAATTTAGCTGTACTATGGTTATTCTTAATCTACGACCACAGGTCAACTTGATTTTTAATCCCTACGAAATTAATTTAAGCACGAGTAAGTAACGAGAACGCTAAAACCTATGTTTCCATTGAAGAATATTGTAAAAACGTATAAATTGTTATATGCAATGTTATAACAAATTGTCGGAAGTATAAATTTATAACAAAATTGTGAAAATTGATAAATTATACCGTGTTACGATATCGGAAATCTCCCGCGAAAATCTCCCGCGAAAATTTCCCGCCTGACCTAACGGACGATTTTGCTAATGACTTTGGGGAGAGGGTACCG
>NW_017100671.1:294880-302451 GCF_001263275.1 Habropoda laboriosa | reverse complement strand
TACAGTAAATTCTCTACAAGTGTCAGTCCGCAAGGAACCTAAACCTGACACTTGTAGAGTCAGGGACTACGTTTTCGAACCCCGCGCCCACCTTTGTAGTAAGGACAGCGAATAAAAGATAAGGATGAAACGTGGGTCGAGGCAACCAAGCGATTTAAATACCAACTTTTTTAATTTTACGTTTTTTTATCCCGAAATTTTTCTTAACATATTGATGAGATTTTTCTGATGAAAATGACATCAAACACGATATAATTTGAACAACATTTACTTATTAACACGTTCACTGTCACGCCAGATATTTCACTGTATTGAGATAAAACAGGCGCCCTGTATTACATTACATAGAGTCGGCCTACCCGTTTGACTGCCAGTTGGAGAATTGGCCTGCAGTTTGACTGTCACTTGTAGAATCGGTCCTACATTTTACTGACACTTGTAGAATCGGCCCTACATTCTTTTTTTTTACGTGGAGGTAGGCCGACATTAAATTAATTACTCAATAAGTATTAATAAGTAAATGTTGTTCAAATTATATCGTGTTTGATATCATTTTCATCAGAAAAATCTCACCGACATGTTAAAAAAAATTTCAAATGAAGAAAAGTAAAATTAAAGAAATTATATTTTTCTAATATGAATTGTCGAGCCGTGTAATCTGGTAAAAGAAACCGAGAGGTGTAGCGTTACACTCTTGACTGACAGCGAGCGAGATAACATAGGTGCAGCAATGACGCAGACCTAGGCCCATCTATACTGAAACTTGTAGAATCCAAACTGACTGACACTTGTGGAGAATTTACTGTAGGTCGTGTTGAAAAGAATGTCTGAATTAATATAAAAGAGGTCACGTTGCTTTCTTGACACGTTCTTTTCACGTGTATTATATTTAGGCTCCAATGTAGATTCTGTCATATTTAAATTCATTTCCTGGCAATAGTCCATTAATACGCGAATGAAAACGACCACAGCCGCCCCTAGAGATTGCGGGGCCCGGGTCAACCCAGCCCAGACGAAGAGACCATTTAAGAATAACGAAACATTCACAGTTAAAAGTGAAATAAGTACGTTAAAAAATTGGACGCCTCGGCTGTTACAATTCTATTCATTTATTTTTCATTAAAAGTGGAAGTAACTAGGTCAGGGCAAGTGCCTCGTTTTCCCGGTGCTAAGAGCGGTACTGAAAAAGATGACCCCAAAGTTTCTCGCCTCTGTATCTTTCGATTGGTAGTTAACGAATGCAATACTGCGCTGTTTACCCTCTTGGAGACTATTTTAGGCGAAAGAAATGTCAATTAACCACAGCGGGACCTTGTTCGTCCGTCGGGGATATTTATGCGTCCCATTTTTCACATGATCCTGTTTTCACGGGGTGATACGTGGGATCTTTCGACTCCTCTCCTCGATGCACAATGCATCGCTGATGATATATCCTGCAGGTTCCGAAATTGAATGGTGTCTATTTGCACGGACGACACGTGACAAAGCGTTAGGGACAGACCTGACACACGACTACACCCCACGCGTTTTATTTGTTTAATTTAAGAGCATTGTGCCGCGTCCTTTTCATTTGCGAACGCTCGATGTATTTCGCTCCTACCTATTTCCTGTATTCTTAACGTGGGAGAAAGTTGCAATTCAAAGTGAGAATTATTTCAATCTATTCATCGGCCATTTTTCGATACAGTATCTTGCGCAAATCTCTGTGTATACTTTACGAGCTTATTTCCCATAACATATTCTTTGTCGCACGTGTATTTACGCAACTGCTTGCTTCGACCCCTTCGCGTTCATAGTTGAGCTGCTCATTTGCCAAACCGGTTAACTCCACGAAACAAAAAGTAGGAAAAATTGATAAAATTATATACGACAAATATAAATTTTAATATTTTTTATATCGTTGCATTAAAACATTATTTACAATTAGCTACATTCTTATAAGCGTTTGAATTACAACGTTTTACTTTAGTGTGTGGAGTTAATCACGTTGTCTTCTGAAATAAATTATTAATTATACAACGACCATAACAATTTTTGTCATCTAGTGGTGTAAGCCTAATAATTAAGGAAACTTATTTTAAATACAAAAAGATAAACATTAATCACGTGCTTTGATATTAAAATTTAAAAAAATTTTTTAAATGGAGTTTACCACTTTTAAAATTAAATAATTAATTTTAGTTTAATGTTACTACTGCAAAATTTTCTGTATATTTTACATGTACGTTAACTTATATTGATAAAATATAATTGGTATTTATTACCCTTACCCATTGTTAGATGAACAGTTTTTCGTGACATCAACTTGGTGATGCTTGTTTTGAAACACCCTACGCTTGTAGGTAACAGCGCGCGTTGCGACATCTGATGGTAAACAAGAAAACTGTAGATCTTCTTTACACGAATTCACTCTTGGTAAACAAGGGATCATTTTAAGCGCGAAATAATTTCTAATATTAACCCTTACTCCGTAAAAGTATTTTTGGTACCTATAAACCGTAAACGTGGGTTATTTATGTTCGACGTAAAGTCTTTTAAAAAATCTCAAACGATTCACATAGATTCTTTAAACATTCGAAATAAGATTCCACAACACAAGAATTTTTTCTAAGAAGAGGAACGAAAGTCCCTTGCATATTTGTTTCAGAGAAGTCAATACCTTTGAAACTAAGCCGGACAAAATTGACATGTTTTCTGTATGAAATAAAATTGATATCAAATTTTGGAGATGCAATGTTAAAGTAATAAAAGTTTATGTCATTTGTAAAATTTTATTACTTTAACATTAATACCACAGACGAGACCTTGTCTGTGTTGACACACAATAAAATATGAATTTATATACAATAATACAATATTATAATAGTACTTGCAACAATATAAGTAGTAAAATGTCAAATTTAAAAATGCTCCTTGAAGGAACAATTAAGAAAATAATAATGCTAATTTGGTCTTCGTTAGTTAGTTACTTTCTGGAAAATTAAGCAGCATGTTACTGTCTATGTGTATCATTTACTTTCAAAAGAGTCATTTAAAATATCTAAATAACAGAAACTAAAGTACTAATCTGCAATAAGTATTAATTATACTCTTGTTAATTACATGCCCATGACTTATAATTCTATTACATTCGAAATTGTTAGAAAGAGGTTAATATTTTTAGTAGTAAGATATTCATTTATGTATTCAATTATACTTGAAATAATAGAAGATGCAATGTTTTCACAAATTTCAATAAATAACGTTTTATTATTACACATTATAATATACCTTCGAGTGTTTGTCATAGTTTATATCATTTCATTTAAGACATAAATAAATAAATATAATAAATACAACAAAATATAATAACATTAAATAAATGATTATTTCAAGTATGAGACAAAGTTCCGGTAATTTTTCATTTTTGCCTAAATAAATACAAGCTCGGCACAGATGTTGGCATCGCAAATTTGTCAAAGTTAAAGAATAAATTAGCAAGAGATCAAATTTAAGAGCTATTCAGTTATAAGAGCTGAGTGTCTAGAAGTACCAAACTGCCAATTATCTTTGTCATTATCATGTATTATTAAACATAGGTGTAATAAAATCTAACGTACATTATATCGGAATAATAACTAAATGATCACGAACAAAATTGAGCAGAATCGTTAAAAAATTTCTGACATTCAAAATCTATCAACCTAAGACACATAATTAACTTACTTTACAACGAAACAACGCTACTGTGCATGTAAACGAATGCGTTTTGTTAACTTTATACATGTAATACCGTTTAATTCTCTGCCGGACAGTTTTTCTGATCTGTACGGATAAAGTACGCTCTGCTTATACTATTTTTATCTAATACTTGATACGCCTTTTCTAAAACGGCTACTGGTGGCTTTGGTTCTCTCGCCAGAATCCAAACGTTCCTCATGCTGAAATACACAGGACAGCAATATGTTAATGAATATTGTTTCGTTAAATAATTGAGCCGCTCGGAAGCCGAACTGACCAACTCCACCGAATCAAATTTATTTAGTTTACTTTATTTATGAGAAATTAGTACTTTGGTACTAAAATTGGAAGAATATCGGGAAGTGGAGTTAACCATTTTGGCTTCTGAGTGGCTCAATTGTTGCTTAAAAATATTGAAATTTTGCTACCTAAATACTCCAAAATTCGAACAACTCCACACGACCGCATAGGTTGTGTAATCGGTGTCGAGGATCCAATAGGGTGCACCAACTTGCACAGGCAAGGACGGGAACGTAACGGTTAGTTTCGCTTGATCCGCCCTAAGAAATGGCTTTCCAACCCCTTCGATACTTGACGAGATCCCGGTCCTAAACAAATAATAGAAATTAACAAAATATTCACCAATTCGCTTCGTTAACCCTTTCGTCACTATTGGCGCCTATAGGCGTTTTGAAAATTTCCTCGCACCTACTGTCGTAGCACTTCCACCTTAGTTCAATATTTAATTTTATCAACTAAATTTTAAAACGACAAATTTTGCAGCCGTGGTTAAAAATTTATCGACGGTCGCCCATTTTAAAATCTGCCATAGTGAAAGGGTTAATCATTAATACTTTTACAAATTGTATAATATTAGACCAAGTACCAACGTAATATTATTGGAAATTTTTTGAAGAAAATATACAATCGAAAAGATATTTGCAGAAGGTGATTGAACCTGTACTCACAAGGCGGATATTTGCTTGTTCAAAATGTTGACAGAGTCATCTTCGGCCTCGCTGAATGTGGCAGTCACGCATTTTCCGCCGAATTCAAAAAATGCGAAATATTTCTCGATCTCGTACCACTTTCCCAGATACTGTAAAATAACAACGGAATGCAGGCATTCGTTCTAACGATACCTGCCGGAAAGAAACTTTTTAGCACATCTTGAAGAAAGTCTGAATGAACCTTGTTTGAACTTGAATACTTTACATATCACTTGTAACGTTGGATATAAATCGATGTCTTATCGGGGACAACTTTCTAAATTGCAGGTTGCATTGCTTCATAAGTAAGTCAATAACACAGATATACGCAAGAAATCTATTTTAGTTTCTAGTAATGCACTAGAAGAAATGCGACGACACGTGCTTACCTTCACCACGTTGAAATTCGGTATTGTTTCTAATATGGGACAGGTGCCCAGAAATGGTACTTGTGCCATCGTGACACTTGCAGTTAGTAAAATTAAGTATATCCGTAACATCGTCCCTTCTGTAAACAGAATTATTAGATTATGTTAAACTGTGTGTTGCTACTAATATACCGGGTGTCCCAGTTCCTTCCGATCAAACTTTGTCAATATATTCTAAGGGTATAAGTAAAAAGGAAAAGATGTTGTACAGGGTGAGCCGCGTAACCGTGGTCACCTTCGATTAGTCTCTCATTAATGGATCGATCAAAAATCTTTTTAGATCGCATAATACTAGATAATCCTAGTCATTCGTAGTTATACTTTCTACTTTGTACTTTCTATCGGTTATTTTTCTTTCAAGTTTTCACGGTCACCGTCTTTCTACGACAGATCTACGTTCATCCACGAAAGACTGAAGGTGACCTTGGAAATTTCGGAAAAATTGAAGCAACCGACGAAAACTATAGTACAGTCACCTTAATGGACCTTTTCGAAAAGAAATTTCGATCAGTCCAGTAATAACGAAGTAATGTAAGGCGATCATGTGTTGTGGTATAAGTATAGGTGGTGTGAAACTTTATCGAAAGGTTATAACAATACGAAATACGAAGAGAATGGTAACGAATGTGAGGTTATGTTACAAAATTGGAATAGATCAGCGATATGTACATTTAATCTGTTCGTGTAAGCTGTGTTCACGTTGTCGAAGGTAACTTCTGCCAGTGCCATTCTTGTCTTGTGTCATAGTAACCGCACGTTCGTTACCGTTCCTTTCGTATTTCGCAGTTTTCGTTATTACTCGTTAACGAAGCTTCAGACGACCTACGTTTGTATAACATTTGTTTGTCACTTATAGCCAGAGAAGATACTGGCGAAGTTTGACAAAATTTGATCGAAAAAAGTGGGACACCCTGTATATTGTAGAATGTAATATCAGACGAGCATATGTTGTGTTTGAATGTAAACACAGAACTTAACAATTCATATTTTGTCCTACATATAGAATTATCATTTTCGTTTATTACTTATTTTATGTACAGCGATGATTGTTGCATTGCGAGTAATGAATTATTAATAAAATTCAATTATAGCACATAAAATTCTCTGATCGTTTTATCAAATTTTGAATTGTTACGATTATACTAATGCATAATGCGCATCTTTACGCAGCCTGAGCTTTTAGAAGAAAGCGCGGTCTTCGACAGAGTAGTTAGCTTTCAGTTGCTGAACTTATAGAGAAGCAGTGACATTTATTTGTTTGCAATAGAAAGTAGTGTTAAATTAGACTTTTCATAAAAATGTCAACTTGATAAATAGTCACTTTACGATATCATATTTTTATAGTGCACATTTCTAAATATTTCAAATGAAATTTTATGTTGTTTATAAACAAATTTTACTGTGCTCCTTTCGGTCTTTATATTAACTAATGCAAGCATGAATTCTACAAATAGAAATATGTGATCGCAACTTAACTGCCGTTCATAAGTATTAGGATACCTATTATGTTCGTACAGAAAATATTATACGAGCTGTTTTTTTTGGAAATAATTAATTAAGCCTAGTTTCAGCTAAACATGGATGTCTTCTTTTCATATTTATAATAGCAAAGTTAACGCGCTACAGTATCCTCATGAACTTTTGAGAAGATAAATGCTTTTCTTGAAAGTGGTACAAGTCCATTTGTAGCTGAAAAACCTTGTTTCTTTAACAGCATTATGACATAATAAAATTTAACATGTTTACGAATTTAGAAATATTAGACGAAATTATTAACGCTTGCCAATATTTTTCAACTAATTCCTTTAAATATCTCAATATAAGAATAGACGGACTTGTACTATTTTAAAAAACAACGGCTCATACGATTTAAATTACATTTCGTTTCTCCAAATTTTGAATTTATTAGTAAAACAACCGAATTCGTTACCAAGTTTTAGATCATGGAGTTGATTTCTCCAATATCTCCAAGTACTGTTAGAGTTGTCTTTCTTTAGCATGCCACAGCTGCAAGGAAAGTACCATTTCTGATACGCCAATGCAGAAAATGTCAATTTACAAAAATTAGGGAAACAAACGAAATAAAACTAAAATTTAATTATCCCCTTTTTTTTTTAAACTTACGAATTAGTGATGCTATCGCGAGAATTCAAACTGTGTAATTCCTTCTGTATCTTAATAATTTTGTAACGACTGTTTAGATTTAGTCCACATGCAACAAGTGTCCTAATACGTATTCTTACTTTAATTATTTTCCAACTTGAAAATTTGCATTCCTTTTCCACCAATTAACTAAAAGTATCGTAGAAAATATTTGCAAGAAAGAAAAAGGTAAATTTTAAACTGAAAATATTGTCTAGGAAGAAATAAGAAAGAATTCGTCAAAAGAACTACGTTGCTACATATGTTCTCCAACGACGTAAGAATGAACGTT
>NW_017100671.1:294499-294870 GCF_001263275.1 Habropoda laboriosa | reverse complement strand
TCTGTCGTCTGATCACGAATTGAACTGACTTGAATGACACACGTACCGTATTGACAATTGCCGTACACGTTGAAGATTACGACCCAGAGAGCCGAGCGGGGTTGACAGTTACACTTCTCACGCAACGAACTGTTCGCCAGTGACTGGGCTTCCCGTTCTTTGCACCTTCTGCTTACGCAGGTAAGAGTCGTGAAGGCTGACTGGATACGTTCAGAAGAGCTCTGTCAGTTAGTGGGTCACTAACGGTACGAGCGAGGTTCAAGAAACCCGGGTCTGAGATTCGAATTTACCAGCGACTAATTGCACTGTTAGCCGATTTTCGTTTCTCCACATTCAGCTTCAACGGGACGAATTTCGTGTAGACCGTGTTT
>NW_017100671.1:282991-294483 GCF_001263275.1 Habropoda laboriosa | reverse complement strand
CAAGATTATCAGTTAAGTCCCTTCTTTTCAGCAACTAACTCGCGCGTGTTTCTATTGTAGTCGTATGAAAATAAAGGACATAATTGCGTTCTTGAGGCATTGAGAAAACAATCATTTACCGCAATGATACTTGTTGCTATCTTCGTTGCTCTTCCGCCTTCCTTCTGGGCTTGTCTACTTCAACGTCAGAATTTTCAGCATTACTTCAGCTTTCTACAATGCATTAAAGTAACTTTATTGTCAAAGCAACGAATATACAACAAAGTTAAACGAATCGGTGTTTAAGTAAATTCTGATTAGTTACAGTACAGCATATAAAAGAGGTGAAACTATATATATTTATCATTTTTAACAATTTACTAAATTACTTCTTTTCTATTTAGTTCGTCGTGGATATTACTTTCATACGATTATCGTATCAAAGTACACATAGAGTAAACTATTTTTACCGAATAATTAAACACAACGTTACTCTATTTCCTTATAAATGTATTCATTGTTTATTCTTCTTCCAATATTTACAGATAGTATTTGCTGTTATCAATTTTCACACGTCTAACTGAGAACGACGTAATTAAAAATGTTTAACAAATTACTCGACGACGAGACTCTTCTCCTCGTAGCAATGCTACTACTTCCTCTTTCGGATTCATGCTCAACTTGTCCCTTAATGATAACGACGTAATTAAAAATGTTTAACAAATTACTCGACGACGAGACTCTTCTCCTCGTAGCAATGCACCTAGCTACTACTTCCTCTTTCGGATTCATGCTCAACTTGTCCCTTAATGATGTACAGGTGAACGTGACGTAGGTTAGGAATGATAAACGTGGCAGAATTTCGTGGCAACATTTTACATAACAATTTATTCAACTTTTCTTTTCTTTTTTACATTTGTACATAATTCCAAACAAGTACCTACTTCTCTACCTCTCCATGAACCATATACGTGATAATTTTAGCTGAAACGATGAATAATGAGCGTGATATTCATGCGAGAATGGTATCGACAATAAATCCGCTACATGTCCGAAACTAATCTAATCGTGAATTACCTACGCGGAAATTTTTTCACATAGAAGGAATCGAGCTTTGTCTTCACGTAGCCTTTTCCGTCTGCTTCACATTTCCCCCCTCGGGTTTCTCCTTTACAGCCTCAGTTGCCTTCGGTTCTTCTATTTTCGCGTCGTCCATTGGCATTTCTTCTTTCGCAGCCTCGGCGGCTATCTCCATGATTCGCTCAGGTATTATGTTAACCGGTTTCCTTTTTCCGCTTTCAACGGCTTCGGACTTTTTCAACAACAATTTCTCCTCCTCTTTTGCGTTCTCTATTTCAACGATTATTTCCGGTACATCGGGCGCTATCGCCTGTCTCACATTCTCTTCGCTACTATTTTCTGCGGTTTCTTCAGCCGGTGCCACTGGATTTGTGTCTAAATACGCGCAGTCTTCCTGATCCGTTTTCACGAAGAACGTTTTCGAAATTTTGTACTTATCCAAAACGGCGTAAGCCTGATCAAAGAACACATTACACAGTGAAATATCATAGGTTTTCTTCACGAAGTAGAGCTTCTAATTTCAAATTTCTTAGGTTTCACTTTAAATTTCTGATGTTAACGTTTTCTATTTGCTAACTTGTTAACAATGGGCGAAAATTAAATTATCCAAAGTAGCGATTAAATTTGTCGAATTTAATGGATAGATAATTCGATTAATTTGAAGCGTTTAGAAACGTGAATGAAAGGAATGTTACCTTTTGTAAAACTGTTCCTGGCGCCAGTCTCTCCCTCGTCATGACCCACGCATTTTGCGTGTGGAATGGTCCGATACCAGAGCAGCTCCACAAAACTGCGTAGCTATCGTAATCTGTTTCAAGTATAGAATACTTCGTTTCGGGGGTCAATGGTATCGTGTATTTTACAGTCAGTTTTCCCGCTTCGGCTTTCGACGGAGCTCTCTTCACTTCACCTTCCACCACTCTCTTGATGCCCGTGCTGAACGATCAAGTAATTACAGATTTTTAGAAGTAATGCAATCGAAGGTACGATGTTTCTTTAAACGTGTACATAAATTCAGCACTATTGAAATGTGAGCGAGAAGAAGAATCTTCCATTATCTAGGTACGAAGTGTAGTTTTTAGAAAAATAATGACAAAGTTTCAACAGCGTTGCAGCTAATAAAATACTTCACTTGACGTGGATCACGCCCGAAGACTTGAAACAATGGAAACACATAATGTAGATTGTGTTGGCGAATTTAAGGGCTATGCCAGAAATGTTGAAAAGAGAATTTTGAAAAAGACCTTTTGTCAAGTGAAATGATCCTAAATAAAATATTTTGTAATAAGGACAGTTTTTGTAAAGCTTCTTTTCTAATCCTATTGTCAGATTTAAGTAACCAATTTCATATGAATAAATTTAGACGAAGAAGTAGCAATCTCAATTACGCAATTTCTATTGAAACGCTGCTTTTCACGAAAGCCCTAGCTCCTTCCTGCACTGGACTTTAATTATCGAAAAATTCTTGTTCGTTTCGACTTACAATCTGTTCGTCACTTCGTTGCTGACACGAATCTTGCCGCCGGGGGCCGACGTGTAGTTCGTCGTTACGCATCGTGATATTACTTCTGTCAGCTGAAAGTACCTCTCTGCCTCGTACCAGACACCTAAGAACTGAAAGAAGAATTAAAATTGTCTATCCGTCGTGTAAATTGCATACATTTTGCTACTTCTTGTCGTTAGCCCCTTAACATATGATTTCTTTTCCGACTATGCATTTAAGCGTCAGCCATATTTACTGTTTTAGCATTGTACCAGGCAACAGTAGCTAATCTGTTACAGATTAATTGCATTCGGTAATCCTCAGTCGAGATTACAATGAATTTTTCTTACTAATGTAACTATTCTCGTCACATCTTGGCCAGAATCTCTGCCACGAGTCTGACACGTTGTCATATGTTAAGGGGTTAATGCTACAAAATTAATTCTATTTCAATAAACAGCCGTAATGACACACTGCTGTCTATAACTCACCAGACTTGTCAGCTCTGAATGAAATGTTTATCCAGACAAATTAAAAGGAAGTCTTAGAATTAACACAACAACTTGAAACTACGAAAGTTCGCAGTTACTCGAGACTTGCTAAATGTTGGACGATTTAGGAACAGTAACGTGTATCCGTGAATGCTGTGCTCGTCATTCCGAGGTTGAAGCTTATTGTAGAGAGAATAAATGTTGAATAGTATTTACCTTGGTCATATCAAAGTTTGCCATGGGTACGTAATCTGGACAGAAACCCAGACTGGGTATCTGGGCCCTGGCCAGGGCCAACGCCGAAAGAATGAAAACTATCTTCCCGATCATGTCTACTGTTGATCTGCCGTGAGCATACTTTGAACCTCTTGCCTTATATACATTAACCAGGGAGTGCAAGAGCGTTGACCGGACACTACCCCCTCTGTTTTACCTACACGTGAATATTCTTACGGTACTCTCCGTGGTCACCAGACGATGATCATTGGTCAATGCTGCCATTGACTTCTTGGCAAGAGGTTCAGCTAAGGTGGTACACGACGACCCGCCAACAAGCGGGCAACACAACCTCCATTATGCAATTTCTCGACAACGGTACTGTCTGTCAATGAAAAGATGGATTCCTTGCTGCTGGATCGGTGTCAGTCAATTTGACGAGACGCCAACTTTTCATGGATACGTACGAGTATTGTAACGGGCCCAACCGTGACTCTGTCAAATTCTCGGCAATTCGTTGCTTCGAAAACTCTACAAACTTGGTTCGTTCTCCTTCTTCACGGTGAATTATTCCGGTGCCTTGTACATAAGTCGTAAAATGATGTGAAATTTTATTGTACTTCTTCTAGCCTTTATATTAAGTAATGCGAGCATAAATACTATAAATATATAGTATTCGGGTATGTTCGATAAAATTATTGCGTAAGGTATAGAAAAAAAAAATTGGAATGCTTAAAAGTGTGTAATATCTTTTATGTAAAGTAGCTCTTATGCTGTGCAGTTTAAGTATAATCCTTTATCAGATTACTATGAATAATTTATGCAGCTCTTCTTGCCTGTCCGTTATTTTCAAACGAATCAATCACTCGCATGAGTTATCAGCAATGCAAATACGTAACTAGTTTCGAGCGCAACTTGCTATACGATTTAGTATGCTTTTGGTATCTTTTAGGGGTTGCTACGTTGATTTGACGTCCTTTAAAATTCACTATAATTCAATACAGATGTTTTCAGAGCAGAACATTTTGAAAAAAGATAAAGTTATTCACAAGAATTGTATTCACTGAACTGAGTACACAAAAATCTTTGCACAAAGTTATTTGTATTTTCCTATTTATATACTGGTTCATTTGGTCTAAATGTACGAAACCTTTTATCGTTGAAAAAATCTTTAATGACAAAACTAAATAAAAAGATAAATCCCCCAAAAAAACCCCCCAGCCACTTGGAAGCCGAAATCACTAACTCCGCCAAATTACACTTTTTAAAGATTTTTTATTTATGAAGAATTAAGCACTAAGCACGTGCTCTGATACTAAAATTAGAAGAATGTCAAAAAGTGGAGTTAATCACTTCAGCTTCTGAGTGAAAAATGACGCGATAGTGAATCATATCTGATACTTTCGTTTTCATGTTCGTTTCAGTAAGGACAAATTTCTGTGTCGTTGCACATAAAAATTTGTCACTTGTCAAAGCTCCACAAGTGCAGGATTACGGTGTAGCAACCATCTTGGAATGCACGATTGTGAAACTTGTACCTTTGATGGTGTTAATCGTCTTCCCGCAGTCATTCATGAAGCCTGGTTTCAGCAACCTCGACCTTCATCGTTTGTGCTCACAAATAGAGCGGATAGATGACAAACGTGGTCAAGTTTTCCTCCATGGAAACAAGTACGAACTGGTCATAACTTGTAACGTTGCAATAATGCAATCGAAACTGTTAACAGACAGTGCTCAACCCTAGTGCATTTTTCCGTTCGACTGTAAATTTGTCCTTGGGTCAAAAATGACCCGAATATGTATGGAACTCGTATTTTTAACTTTATAATGTAACGAGAGGACTAAGGAAATATGTAGGGGTATCCAGTCGCATCAGTTATAGAAAAACAATACATTCTACTTAAATTGTTCTTTTGTAACAGGTTTTATATACTTAGAAACAGTACTAGTTGCATATGAATTTTGTACATTTTTCACCGTTTAACGTGCTTTGTGACAAACTCCTCCTTTTTTCGATTTAGTCTAACGATGTCGATGCAACAAGTCCCCCCAAATTTTTTATGCCGTTTAAAATTTCTTTAGCACCTTTTGTTCGTGGAAAGTGCTTTCGTTGTTCCATACGATCTTGCGTCAAAGCATTTCCCAAATTTTTTATAAATGTAAGAGATTTTCTGAAAGAGATTAGTTTCCATGTAGGACATATTTTCCTAAAACGAATACACGTATACAAATGTTCAATACTGACAGATCCAGAATGTTTGCAGAAAACTGCAACTGGCTACCGACTACTTTTTCTTTTTGTTGCACAATTAGACACTATTTTGTCAAGTGTATCGACTGATCCCTTCGTTGCATGAAATGATGGTTTGGAGAATGACGCATGAAATACAAGTTGAATCTTTTGTAAATGCAAACATTGAAGAACCAATGATACGTTCTTTTGTAGTAGTTCTGGTGGAATGGCGAGTTTATTTAACCTTATTGTCCCTACTATTGTTACTCCTAATTGCAATACTTCTTTACCTAATTGGTGATGTAAAAAAAAGTCGTCACACATTATATTCTGTCCTTTTATTTCGAAAGATAGATTCAGAACAACTGGAAGACTGTTGTTTTTCAGCAGCATTTCCGGCAGTTAGATATATTGTCACATAGAATCCAAAATTGTATTCCATGCTTTGCCAGTTTGGAAGGCACATATTCTGTAAATGGGCATTTGCTTCTAAATCTCATAAGCTGTTAGTCGACTGTTATGTGCAGCTCTGGATTACACAGTTTTGGTAATAGTTCAACCCATTTTTTTTATAACTTATCTTTGTCCCGATTTTGAGTTTCTCGATCGTGAAATCGGAAAACCCAGCAAATCACTTCCAAGACTATCATGATTTTCAAGACTATCCAGACTTTCAGGGCTAACAAGACATTCAAAGCTTTCAAGATCACTAAGCTTCGAACATGTTCAAAATAATTCGAATTTTTTGTCGCGTCACAGATTCGAAGGAATTCCTCTGACGACCGTTTCATAAATATTCAAGGGACTCACCGTGATTACTGACTGTAATTTGTATAATATTTGTCTGCTAGTATTATAATACTGGGTTAGCCAATAAGCAATGTCGGATTTTTCCGTAAAAGATCGTTTCTGCTGTTTTTAGAACAAAAGATTATTCGTAACCTGCAAAATCCAAGCATAGCCTAAAAGCTGAAATTTTAACGTGTAAGTAAAAAAGGAAAAGGTTCATTATATCTGGTTAAATTTTTTTACTGTTTATTTTTTTTATCGGTAAGATTAAAATCTCCATCACAAAACTTTTTTAACCATCTTTGCACCATTCTTTTACTTACACCACCATCATCATACATACAGTGCGAAGACAAAAAAGCATAATTGCACGAAAATCATCTACTCGTTTATCTTCATATCGAAATGAACCCTAAAAAAATTTAACCAAATGTAACGAACATTTTTTTTTTTTTCAATTATACGTTAAAAACTCAGCTTTTAGGCTATACATGGGTTTTACAGGTTGCAAATAATCTTTTATTTTACAAACAGCTGAAATGAGCTCTTACGGAAAGATCCGACAATACTTATTGGCCAAATCAATAGTAAACTACTATTCTAGCAATTTTCCCTATTTGTATTTTCTAATATAATACTCTCTACGTGAGGAGGGAAGAACAGTTTAAACAAGCTGTATTCGCCTGTTATCCTTCCAGCAACATATCTCGCGATTCCTCCAGTAAGTCGTGGAAATTTTCCTCTGGCGTTTGTAGGCGGTTGCTTTGTCTGTTCGGTGACTTTATCTTTCGACAACTACACTTCCTTACTGCCATTTGACAGATTAATCTGAACTACTGGAACCACACTCAGAAACATGACCTTCTGCTTCGTACTCCTCTTCAGCCGGTGAAAAATTCAATTGGTTTTCTTCGCAAGTCTATGATAAAAACGCAGGTAAATGCTTATAAGCACATGAGAACTGTCTTCTTCCACGATTCACTCTGCACTGTGACTTCAAGCGCATCTTCGCAAATTGCTAAACCCGGTGTTTAGATCTCCATCACGGCTCTTTAGCGATAAGTCTCTCCCGCTGATGAAACGAAACCGAGCACACACACGTAAATTCCTACGCAACCCTAAAAAGTCCTGCACTGAATGTATGCAACGACACAAGAATTTTCCTTTTGTCACTGCTAAAAGTGTGCTAGCCATTTTGTATCATCTACGTCCCTTTCTCCATTTTATTTTCGCTCGTTACTTTATGATGCTTGAGCATGATTAATTTCTGTCATGAAATGCCAGAAAAAAAAATGCCTGAGGACCTTGTGTTTACGAGTGACATATGAACCTGCAAAATGAGTTTTTTTTTTAATATTAGGTCAATCCATAAGTTCGTGCCGAAAGTGAAAACCTTTTTTTTTAACGGAAGTCCAAGGAAATTTTATAGCGACGACGTAACGTCTTACCGCGAAAAATAGGAAAAAGTTATGGAATTAGAAAGCGCTTTCGTTTTTTCTTTTAATCGAATATAAAGGTTCGTTGGAAATATTGATCTAAATTACAAACTTCGACACGAACTTGTGGGATGACCTAATACAATGTTAAAGACAGAGAAAGAAATATGTCGGTAACAGTTTCATTATAGTTTTTGAACAAAGAAGGACGCGATGGGTCGAAAAAGACGCGAACACTATAGCAGGGTTAAACACATAACAACTATATATGTATGAAGCGTAGCCTGTCTGTAACGGGTCTCTCGACGAGTTTTCTTTTTGTATGAAATGGTTGGTCGTTGGAACCGTTAGTTTCGAGTAGAAGCCCCCCTAACTACAATCTAATAAATCCATAAATGGTGGACCGCTATAAGAAGGATTTAATAAATTTCACTCGGCAGACGTGAGTTACCTTTATCTCGCTTTGACTGTTCTATAAACAACTTGGAATACTTGCGAGTATTTTAATTTTGAACGATGGAAATTATTTTACCATGTTTGTCGTTTTTAAATAAGTGTAACAGTATTCTGAAAATGGTGCGACACCATCGTTTGAAACATTTCGAAACTGTCCTTAAATACTGTGAAAATAATAAGTACCGCTTTTTCATGTATTAAGAATAGTGAAATAATTTTTCTTTTTACATTTTGTGTATTGGGTTGGACCATAAGTTCATAAAATTCGTAAAATTCATAAAATCGACAAATTTGTCTATCAACTATATGTACACTATCGTCCATAAGTATTTGGACACCCTATAAAACGGAGTAACTTTTTTAAAATTGGGCCAAACGACTAGAGTTTTTTGAGAAGTTAGAAAGATTAGTTCACTAGACGACGTGTACAAAAAGTTTTGAAAAAATTGCAGTTTGTGGGAATCGCGAAGAAAATTGTAAAGGTCACGTTTTACAACTTTTTTATCTGAGCTCGTAATGAAAATTTAAAAAATAAGTTTTGCAGATCTGCGTGGATTATATACGTGCTGAAAATTTCATCGAAATCGGCTAATGTTGTTACGAGCTACGAACGGTTAAAGATTTTGAAAATCGCACTACAGTAAATTCTCCACAAGTGTCCGTCCGCAAGGAACCTCAACCTGACACTTGTAGAGTCAGGGACTACGTTTTCGAGCCTCGCGCTCGCCTTTGTAGTTTGCCGAACGTAGACAAGGACAGCGAATAAAAGATAAGGATGAAACGTGAGTCGAGGCAACCAAGCGATTTAAATACCAACTTTTTTAATTTTACGTTTTTTTATCCCGAAATTTTTCTTAACATATTGATGAGATTTTTCTGATGAAAATGACACCAAACACGATATAATTTGAACAACATGTCACGCCAGACAGTGAACGTGTTAATAAGTAAGTGTTGTTCAAATTATATCGTGTTTGATATCATTTTCATCAGAAAAATCTCACCAACATGTTAAAAAAAATTTCAAAATTGACTGACAATGAGCGAGATAACATAGGCGCAGCAATGACGCAGGCCTAGGCGTAGGACCATCTATACTGACACTTGTAGAATCCAAACTGACTGACACTTGTAGAGAATTTACTGTATTTCACGCCTGTAACTAATAAATCTGAAGATTCTTACATCTTTCGATGCCTGTCGCTTGTTTCTCCATCCACCTATTTCCTACAATTGACGTAGATCTGCAAAACTTATTTTTTAAATTTTCATTACGAGCTCAGATAAAAAAGTTGTAAAACGTGACCTTTGCAATTTTCTTCGCGATTCCCGCAAACTGCAAGTTTTTCAAAATTTTTTCTACACGTCATCTAGTAAACTAATCTTTCTAACTTCTCAAAAAGACTCGAGTCGTTTGGCCCAATTTTAAAAAAGTTATTCAGTCTTACAGGGTGTCCAAATACTTATGGACGGTAGTGTACATACATGATTCGATAGCTTACAAAAATGAGCATCTCCAATATGTTTCACTTTATAAAGTTCAATATCTGCCCATAACATTTGTACCGTCTGCGAGAAACGTTATGTTACTAACAGAACAGCACAAAAGTAACCAATTTTACCATAAACGATGAATTCGAACTGAGAAGATGCACTTCTCTCGTCGAACAGTGCTCCGCCATTTAAAGGACAATGGGAAAAGTGCGAAAACTTGGTTCACAGAGACTTCACATCGTCCGAGCCAAGAGAACAAAAACCAGGAAAAACCGCAGGAACTCGTGGACCAACCTAATAAACGAACAAGAAGCAGCGGAACAAAGTAAACACGAAGAAATGAACGAATTCCTTCCTCGTACCTTCACTTACATCGATAGGAGAAAGAAAGGATATTGATATGAGCCAGGTTCTTTTTTTTTCGCTCGCTTGTTTATCTTCTTTTACAGATTCCTCATCTGAATTAATTTATTTCTTGTAAATCTATGAACACTAAGAAAGCACGCGGAAAACGCTTTCCGCTCGGAAGATACTTAAATTCTACTCAGCTCTGACCAGGTGTCCGAAAGACAATACTTGTAAAATATTAACAACAGAGGGAGAAAAAAAGAAGAAAAACCGTGCACAATCTGTCGATACAAAGTGTAAATATCATTTCATCCCGAAAAGGTACGACGACAGATTGCTTTTTTTTTTTTCATTCGGAATCAAGACTTCGCGTAAATTACCTATCTCGTAGATTTGATCTCGAATAAGCAATAAACAACGAGAAAAATTTGCACTTGTCCACACGTATACGTCATCGCGATTCAAGTAAGATTTTCTCTTTTCTTTTCCAATCGAGCTCACCGAGGAAAGAACAGACTGACTATTTTCGAAAAAAAAAAAAAAATATTCGAGATGACCTCTGGACACATCTGGCCGCGAGCATCTGTGTGTATGTCGGTGTGTACGTGTTTGTGTTTATGTGTATATACACAATAAATGTAACTAATTAACGTTAAAATAATCTATGTACGTAATCCTAGTGCGCTTACGTCTTGAGAAGAGGGGACGAGGGTATTGGAGAGGGGGTTTCAGGGGGAGAGAGGATTTGTAAAGAGACACGACGAAGAGTTAATTATTAAAAATTATTTAGGCGGCTCACAGAAAGAAAAAGGATCGTCTGTTAGCTTCTTCCACTCGCAATTCGAAAGATTTCTCCTTTTTATTTGAAAGAGCCACGAGTTGCGCCCGTGCCATGCGTCGAGGCGTTGCACGCTAAACAATAATTACTTTATCTTTATTATTATTTAGTATCACATTGCGTTCACTGTTTTGTGCTGGCCATTTTTGCCTGGCTTAATGAAAGCGCATACCACCCCTCTAACCTCTTCTTACGTTCCTTTTCTCTTTACTTTTCTTTTTGTTTTACATATACATATTACGTTATAGTTTGCTTTCGTGACCCGTGTTTCGGTGACGAAAATGCCACAGTGAAGACAAATGGAACGAGCGATCTTATTCGGAATATTTCGCTGGCGGTATGAAAATGTGTCGAGAAATGGCGTCGTTGTAAAAATACGTCGAAGTTTCACAATTATTCGGATACTACTGAAATTTCCATAAAACGAAAGAACAGCTTTTCGTGTATGAATGTTTGGAATGTACCATACGGATATCGAAATGAACGTTAATGTTACTTTGGAAGAGCATCGGATTCGATTTCGAATTTGTTCAATCCCGGTACGCGGATTAAGATCGCTTGCTTCATGCTCCAGAGATTTTCATATGACCAAGGAGCAAAAGAGAGGTCGAGGCCCTTCTTCTAGGCACCTTAGGTAATACCTATCTTA
>NW_017100671.1:275021-282918 GCF_001263275.1 Habropoda laboriosa | reverse complement strand
TAAAAACCTTTTAAAAAAAAAAAAAAAAAAAAAAAAAAAAAAACATGACGTCCTGCGTCAACGAAAGAGAAATTAGAGAAACAAAAGCTACTACTTAAAACGTTCTATTTAGATCTTAACGAAACTTGGATTAATTTGAGTGATATTAAAACCTTCTACGTGAATTAATTAACACTTTGTCTCAATTCCTAAGCGAGCTTGTATCGTCAACTTACACGTATACGGTATCTTAAGCCTATGAACACATGAAATCACTGCCCAATCGACCAATTTGGACCCATTTGACAAGGCACTCGAGTCGCTGAGATACCAAAGACGTTTCGAAGGAGAAAAAAGAAAGAAAAAAAAAAAACAAAAGAAAACAAAGCGATGCGTGGTAAGAGAGGAAAGGGTGAAGAAGGACTGATGCCGAAGTGGAAGACAAGGATTGTAAGGCGGAAGAACATTAGCAACGTTTATTCTATTTGCCGGCGAAAAATAGTTTTGAGCCGTTTGGAAATATATTATTGTCGCTTCTTCCAGAAAACTGTGGTCTCGCCGATAATGTTCCTCTTCGTGCAGGGTAAAAGGGATTGTAACGCCAATGTCTTTTGTTCTACTTCCGCGGCCTTCTAATCGACTCCTTCCTAACGCTAATTTTCGAAACAGTTCACAGCTCTCTGCGAGCAAATTTGTTCAAGGCGGCGATTGACGGGCAGGGTACCTAAAATCTACCTAAGACAGAAATCGGTGGAAAATCGGTTGGTCCCTTTGCAAAGTGTAAAATAAATAAATTCTTATCCGTCCGCTTGTTCCTACTACTAACGTTTACGTTATTTACACAATGAGATTGTTTGCGCGCGCTCTGAGGTAAACGAGACGTCTTGGATGGATGTCACGTGACGACGCGAACGAAAGCATTGACAAACTTTTGAAGTAAGTAAGACGCAACAGGAAGGTGCGCGTAACCGTTCAACTCAACATTTAGCGAACTACTCGAGATTCGGCGCGTGACAACGATAATTGACTCTCGTCTCTTCGTTATTTATCCTCGTTTCGACTATCTTTAACGTTTCCCGATATAGAGACGGTCAGCATATCCGACACACTTCCGACCAACGTCGATTGTTGGAAATACCTTATTTGGTCAGAGTTACTGGTCATCGCTTATTATAATAAAAAGGTAGTGGATTATTGCGTAGTCTTCGGACATTTTCGAACTAGACACTCGCGAGAATGACGTGAGGCTTTTGTGGAAGGCTCTTCCGGTGCTTTGTGCTATTCCTTCTCTCTCTCTCTCTCTCTCTCGAAAAAAAAAAGAAAAAAAATAGTTCGCGAATAGTTTTTACTTTCCACTGACTATAAAACTTCGTTAGAAACTGTACAAATTGGCGTGCTTCGATTCCGTTAATGCCTTTAAAGGTAAAACTTATCCGTCGCGGGTTTTTCTTTCGCGCTGGAAGTATTTTCACGTTTCTGAACGTGTCGTTGAGAATTTTCAAAGTGAAAACACGTTGAAATACTTTTTTTGAGAAAGATATTTAAAACAGTAACTTGTTGAACGATCGTTCGTTCGGTGACCTCGAAATCAATATTCTGACCAGGAATGCTCTACGAGAAGCGACAAAAGAGCTGGGTACGTAAAAGAAAAAAGGGGAAAATGCTGAATCTACGGTTAGAATACTGAGAATGGCTTGCATTGCGGTTAAAAATTTTGAATACACATGTACTTTCTGGTCTGAACACGATCGAACCACCTTTCTTCGATCGGCTCTACTCGCTTAACCTTGTCGCTAGTCGTGCAGATTCTTACTAAGCAGCAAATTATTGTGCGGCCCCGACAGATGCCTAATCAACTCTTGTAAGCTGTCGAAACTTAACGAACAGAAGCAACAGGTAAACGTGTTGTCCGGGGCAGCTATAACGCCTCTGTGAACGGAGCAGAGATGCTTGAGAAGATGGGCTTTTTGCTTGAACATGGCGACGCAGAGTCTACACGCGAATGGTTTTTCACCCGTATGTACTCTCAAGTGTGTCTTTAAGTTCCAAGACATTCCGAACTGTTTGCCACAATAGCTACACCGATATTCGCGAACTGGAGTAGACTTTGGTGGGTCATCCGTTGGTGGAGGTGGAGGCGCCCTTGCAGGTGGCAGGGCCCAAGAGCCCCAAGGTGGTTCCAAACCCGCCGCCGATGCTGGATCTGCGCTTGGCGGTCTGTGTGACGCTCCTGGAGGTGTCACTGACCTGTCCTGCTGTAAAAGCCAAAACGTACGTCTCACTTGCCATTCTTTGTGGCCAAATTTGGAATATTTTCGCTGAGAAATTTATCTCGCTGCTGTCGATCATTTTGATTTTTCTCGTGTCGAGGCGCGCTCAGGCGATCAATATACATTGCCAATATTTCAGGGTTCTCAACATTAGCGTACGTGATAACACTGTACTGACAATAGATATTATTGTATTGAATTATTAACGCATTGATAACCGTTCAAGGAAATCATTCGTATTAAAGAATATTTCATATCTGCTGTAAAATTTCTAACGGTCCTGACGTGTAATTTCTTAGAAACGATTTCAGGCATTTCTTTTTCTCAAATGCCTGGGCAAGTGCAAGTTTTGCCGTTGGCAATGTGTTGAATTAAAATTGACACGTCAACTTCGATGTTTATTTTACAAACACTATGGTTCTCACTTTCTTTCACTTAATATGTGTTATGCGCAAGAAAATTACAAATATACGCGTTCTACTTACGTACAAGAAAATCAAAAGATCGTTTCATGATTAAATTATATTCGCAGCAAATGTTGCTACTTTTATTAGAACTGAATGTTGAATTAGAACTTTTGAAAACTCACTATTTAATAGCATTTAAAGTCAAATTAAATGGTTTTAGATGTGGCATATTTCTGTTTCACACGTACTAATTAAAGCAAGAGGAAATACAATAGCAAAGTATGTTTAGTACTTGGATGCTTTTTACAGAGGATTAAAAACTGCATCGAATATCGGCACCCAAGAGAATAAGGTTCTATTTGAGAAAAAGAAAGACGCAGTTGCACTTTTCAAAGCGCGTCAATGAACATAAATAAATAAAATAACGCAGAGATGTGGAGTATCTGTAACCATTTAATTTCACCCTATAAATTTGTATCTAGAATAACATTAAGGTACAATCGTATCCACTATGAACATGAACAAAGTGGGAATTACCCAACCAGGAAATGCCTCTGATTGGAAAAGACATCACGTTCGTAATTAATTACAAAAATTTTCATCCAATTATAACTGCGCGATTGTTTCTTTACATAGAGTTACGAGACGAAAGTAAAATTGATAGATACGCGGTGCACGTGACAAATACGAAATAAAGTAGTTATGTACCAGGTACGGAGGTGCCGAGACGCTGAGAGGATGCGGTGCTTGTAACCGCCTCGGCGTCTCGAATCCAGGATTAAACGGTACGAAGGCTGGATTCTGAGCGGGTGCATTGTGAAAGCCTGGCCTTCGTTTCCTATGAGGCGTTACAATGTAAGCCTCCGCAGGTGGGAAAGGTATTTCCTCAGGTTTTCGTTTTCCCGGTTCTAAGCCTAGCGCGAGTCGAGCTGCTAATTGTCTTCTTCTATCTTCCACCTCCTCTAGAGATTCCCGCCTCTCCAGTAACTGTTTTTCTGGCCTGAGTGAACGAGAAACGTGTGTCATTCGTGGAAGAAATGATGAACAACTCCAGATGTGATAACGCGTTTAACGATACCGAGTGATTTAAAGAACGAGGATCGAATAATTTAGAGGGATACAGATAACGAATGAAACTTTTCACGTGTCCGCATAAAAAGATCTGGAGACCGTGGTGACTGTCCAATCGGACCTCTGCGATCAAAAACACTGGGAGTCAATTTGCGTGGTTTTTTTTTCATGTACACCCAAAATTATTCGATCCGTCTTTGAAATCAGCCAGCATGTCCAAATGTTCCATCCTACCTAGGTACGATATCATGAGAACTTTCGCTAGTGGTGGAAGTTCCAGAATTTAAGCTTAAGTTTACAGGGTCGGAACTATCCCTCCGTCGAGGTGGTTCTATACTGCTTTCCCTGTTCTCCGTGAGAAGCGTTTCGCCCTCGACGCCTTCAACATCCACTTCTGGTTCCTCTTCGCAGCCCTCGGTCTTTATGAGCACCGAACAACAGTCTGCGGGATTGTTCGACTGCCTGAAATGTCAGGAAATATACATACAATCACATATCTTCTCTACCGAACTGGCTATAATTTTCTAATTATCCCGGTACAACGCGATATCCCGCGGAGTTATCTGTAATCTCGAGCACAAATGTCGATACTGGATAAAGAGAGACGCGAAGAAGCGACATTATACGAATCAATATCTCAGCATCAGCTCCGTACGCTCTCTGCCGAAGCGAAGAGCCAGGCTAGAGCAGAGATTAATTTAAACAGTTCCCTATCTCAGAAATGACCGTATTGACATTTCACGAACAGTTAACACCAGTCAATTTCTACAAACCTGCCGTCGTACTGTGATTCATAGCTAGAACTTTCCTGGCCCTCGGAGGGCTGGGGGGTGGCTATCCTTTCAGGGTCGGAGTTACTGGAGATCTGAGGTTGATTAGGCTCGAACAATTCCGACTTGATCTGGAGAAGCTCAAACAGTTCCCTCAGTGGCGTGAGTTCCGTTGACTGTAGGAAAAACATTACACCGATTCTCCGTCAGACGTTCCTAGTACTACTATTATCGTCGTTAACGAATCACTTACCGGAATAAGAGCTTCTCCGTTGTAGAGAAATTCCAGCAGATGAGTCAGCTGAGTTTTTCGGACTCCGGACAAGTGGACCACATGGTCCAACGCAGGGTTGCGAAGGAGACTAGCCAAAAGGGGACTAGCTGCTGCCAGAACTACGCGGTGGGCCTTCACGACGGACCCATCGTCGCAAGCTAACGTCACGTCCACGTGACGGTCCCCGGTATACCAGGCTCCGACCTCTGCGGCCAAGGTCGCTGGATGCTTCCCATAGTGGAGTGTCAGGAGACCGTCAGTATACATCGTCTGCAAATCAGTTCAATTGTTACACGTGAGACAGATTCCGGAATGGATACGTCGAATTATTTTCGCTAAAGTGGACAAATTTGTCGATGTTGCGACACGTTGTAAAAAAAAAAAAAGGAAAAGTTGTATCGTAGGTGAAAAAGAAAATTACGTTTCTGGAAGCGGCTATTTCGTTATACCGCAACGGACGGCGATAACGAAAACTGATGCAACTAGACACCGTTCCCGTGGAAATTCTTTCGCAACGGCGAAATTAACGAAACACGCGTGACGTCCTTAACCCAATAATGCGGTCTCGTTTTTTCGTGCCATGGAAAGACAGCTTCGTTACACTAATTTTATCTTCCCGTGGCTCGCCTCTGCTAGAAACGGCGGAAGGCGGTGACGTGTCTTAAGATTATACCTCTCACGTTTCTCTGACATTCGCTCAGCTTTCTGCTAAGAACTCGAATCGCGTCTAATGATAGCTTATTCGCGTAATTAAGTCGCGATGCTGTTTACACTCGGTCGAACTCGGTTTCCCCCGGACATTCCAAAGGAAACCATTTCCATTTAGCGTTGTTAGTACTAATACGCGGCGGACTGTGCGATTTGTTAAAAACGAACGAGCCCGAGGCAATTTTACCGCGTTAACTTCGAATTCGTTTGGAAAAATTCAAGGATAACGTTTCACCTGTCCGAGATGAGAAAATAATAAGTTCGCCAAAGCTACCGTGCATCGGTAAACATAATAGAATTGCATCTCGGACGCAACGGCATAATTAAGCGGTTGCTATTCCGCTAATTAATGATCTGAACGCGATGGGGGGAAATCCTGCTGATCTTCGTAACTCTTCGAGAAACTTCTTATTAAAGGAGCACCGGCAAACACCCAGCCGCTTCGCAATGAAATGTTACCGTGACTCGGTATAACTGCACAGCAATTTAATTCGCAATTAGAAAATAACGCGGCAGCATACTTGCTGGGAAATAAATTGCACGTTTATTCGAAGCATCGCAACATATTACGCGTGCACTGTAATACTATTTATTTCGAAGAAATCCACGCGTGCCGTTCTTCGGCGTTACGTTTCAAAGGTAAGCCAGCAACCTCGTCGACATTCTAAAATTCCTCGTATCGCTGCTTGACATTGGTATTAACAAAAAATGTAAATCTTCCAGGAAAACCAGCGTAAAATTTGCATTCGACTAATTGCCCCGGTACCGATCGTATAATCCGATCTTCTCTCTGTGGTAATGGAAACTGACGAGATTAGAAATGCACCCGAACGGAAAAATGAAAATTGGCATATTCTGGGTGAAAATGATCGCTGCAAATTACCTTCTGTTAGACGACATTTTTAGCTTTTTATATATGAATCTTTTCGTACTGTTAGGTGTGTTTGTAAAACAATTGTTCCGGGGGGGAGGACAATATGGCCGTTGAAAAACTGCGCAGAGTACAAAGGATCGATAATCGATGACACAACGAGAGGAATGCATGGTTCTGACTTTACTCGACATTTGAATAAATTTGACATTTCATCGATCGTTTGTTCACTTCTCAAGGGGAGTGCCGCGAGAGAAAGTTCATTTGAGGTTATGCTCTCAATGAGCACACGTATAATTAATATTATGAAACCAATGCCGTAAACATCGACGTGTTCCACAATGTCAAACGTGTCTCAAGCACAATGAGTTTCACGCTCGACGCTCACCAACCACGTTCTTTTCATTCCTAAAGACAGTGCTCGATCTAGAAAAAATCTAATTTGAACTTGAGTCGATATTTGTAGGTTAGGAGTAACAGCAGCTTTAGCCGAACCTCGTCTTTGCGCCTGTATAAAACGTGTGATAACGACGTTGTTATTATTACTATCATTGTTATCGGTGTTACTACTATTGTTGTTTTCGTTACTATTATTGCATCGAGTATCTCGGAGAATTCCCATGCAGAGGTACGAGATAAGTTTCGTGATTAGGTATGAAATGAAAATCGAATTTAAATGCAAATTCGTTAGCCGTGGCGCATGTCAGCATTATACAAGAGCTTGTCAAACGGATACTCATCGAGGTGACCTTCGATGAGTTGATCCAATCGAATTGGAAATGGAAGACCTTAGGTAAGAGTAACGAAGAGGGCGTAAATTCCGTGGATCTGAGCCATCAGAAATCACGACGGCTGCTTTCTTCGTCTCTTTCGACATCCCGAGTGTACAGTAGCGACACACTGTCATATTTCATTCGAATATTTCGCCCATGGTGCTCAACTTAAATTCAATCTTCCTACGAATTTGCTAGCTAGACGAGCATACATTAATAGCAACGAAGAAAGGAAGAGAGAAACGAAGAGTCACAGGAGCAAAAAATTAAAAAAAAAAAGGAACACGATTTATGGTACGACGGGTGAGCGCGTGCATTAATCGGGCATGCGGCATACGTAATGTCTGGTCGAGCAGTTACTAAGAAAATCACTGAATAAGGAAGTGGTTGCTGGTGCCTCTGCGTTGTTGCTGCTGCTGCTGCTGTTAGCAAGCACGACTTGAAGTTCAGGGTCAATCGCTGGCCGACCGGCTGCGTAATGCAGTCCACGCTTACGCTTACGTTCGTCTTTCTTCTTCTATTTGGGCCTTGAAGACTTGCCGGGCGGGGTCTCGTGCCGTTCCTGCCAAGTGGGGGCAAGGCCCCGTGCCGCTAGATGCAGAAACTCTGGCCCACTTGCGTCCGTTGGTGGGGGGCACTGCTTGATCCGAGTTTGCCAGTTTTGCCGGCCAGGACGCTCCTCCGCTCTTTGTAAGTGCTGCACTCTCTACGACACTCCACCACAGTCGACCTGATGCTCGCTCAATTTTACTGCGCCGCGTCGGTACACGGGGA
>NW_017100671.1:272318-275009 GCF_001263275.1 Habropoda laboriosa | reverse complement strand
CGATGGTAAAGCGCGTTAAACGTCTAACGCTATCGCCGCTTAACTTGGGCTGCATTTTGCGAAACTGGAGCAAGCATTTCAGGTTGCTTGTATATTTCATTTCGAACTTTATCGTGCACTTTATGAGCTATCGTGTACAGCTCGTAAAGTTCGTGAAGAAACAGTCTGATCTTCGATCCACGTGGCGTACAGTAGAAATTACGTTATTATATAGATAGCCAAATAATGGAGATTCTCTTTGAGATTTGTCCTTATTTACGAACGGTATTAATACATGGTTTAACTTTCCTACTTACTGACAGACATGAGTCGTATCGTGCGTAAGAAGCTCGAAGCGATCCAAAACAGATTGGCATTTGCGGATGAAAAAAAGGGAGACGATGCAATGGGAACTAGTGCAACGAGTTCGCGGGTCTCAGATAAGATAAGAATAGAAGGAGAAAGTTGCTGGAATTCGTAAATTTCGTTGCGCGAACTCTGTGTGGACGTTGCTCCCTTATCGACTCAGCATACTAATATGCTCGGCCGTGTGTGCCCGCAACACAGGCGCGCGTGCGCGCGCTCGCTCGACGCAACGATGCACAGTACCATACACACGCGAACATTATAATCTTCTATCCGGATGGCGGACGTTACGATCTACCATTGAATCGAACAATGGCGAAACTGGGTTACGCAAATGTCGAGGCTGGAAATTAAAGCGCGAGACAGCGGGGGCCAAGAGAGGAAGGTTCGCACCGGCGTCGAACGGTAAAAAAGATTCGGCTTTCGTCTGAAAAAGTGGCGTACACCACCTGACGCTAAGAATAATACGAATCGCATAGTATTCCATATTTCCAATTTTACCACTTACTAATGGTCAAGCATTTATTATACTTACGATATAATAATTTCTCATTTATCGATAAATGTTCAAACTGAATATACAAAATATTTCCGTGATTCGCATAAGGAAAGTGTTAAACTTTCACAGATAGCGAAAAAAAAATGCACCACGACCGATTTACCGATAAACGGTACACGTCGAGTAAAACAGCCTAGCCATTATCGGGTCACGTTTTACTTTCATCGCGACAATTAAACGGTAACGATACGTACGCCTAAGGTACTAAACACCGCTACATGCGAAAGTGAAACGTTACGTCATACGTTGTCGCGAGTTGTCGAATTTCCACGTGCTAACATGAATGAAAAATTACTTGTCATTGGAAGATCGTACGATCCTCGAAAATAACGGAGCTGTTTGATATCTATCGTAAAGGGAACAAGTCGTGACAGTTCGGATTAAGGCGAGGCAGCTCTGAAACCGTGCAAACCAGCCTGCACGGATTGAGCAACGCGCGGAGAACTCGTTACGAGACCTGTAATGCTGTCCAAACGTTTCCGCTCCATTTTTTGTGGGCCCAATTACGTTTCGCCAGCCTCAATAGGCCGTGTTTCGCGGTCTCATCGGGCCTCTACCGTATACATGTGCCTTCCACACACGGGCTTCGAAAACCATTCGTTCGGAACACCACGGAACTTTGCGGGGAGGCTATACAATCCCATATTACCGCAAAATATCACGAACAAGAGAAGAAATTCCATCGAACGCGTCACTATCCTTTATGACCTTCTGACGAGAACACGATGCCCACTTAATGTTCGTTCGATAACTTTCAACCGGTAATGGGAGAACTAGGAGAATCGAGCGAGTAACTTTCAACGAGTAGTAGAAAACGCAACTAACAGCTTAACCCGCGAAATGAAAATAGAAAATCTTTTGAAGTTCTTCAAAATATTATAGTTTATAGTTGCTAATAACCAAACTGTTGATGCGACTTAAATCACTATTTAAAAAAAAAGAACTTCACTGAGTGTACAAAGATGAATAAATTACTCCGTGAATTAAATAGTGGCTGATTTAGATTTTATATGTATCGTTGTGCTATGTATTATACAGATAGATTTTTCAACGAATAGTTTACGATATCGCTGTTTATTTAAACAGACTGAAAAACTTAGGGTCCATACGAGATATGGAGGATTCAGAATGGAGGAGTCAAAGGATTAAGAAAATATCGCGTTGACTGAAATTTTACCTCCGTAGGTAACTTGGATAGTTTTTACCCAAGTCTAACTTTTTTACTGTTTTAAGCTTTCAAAAAATCTGGAAGAATTCTGAAGTACTTGTCAAAGTCTCTACTACATTATACAAATGTATTTTTTCAATAAAAATAAAAATTCGTTTCGAAGAAATACCAGAGTGAAATTTCACTTGTGTCGTCAAAGACCCAGGTTACCTACAGAGGGTTAAAAAGCGTCATTTTCCCGTAAAAATGTTACTTTGCTCGTTCAATTAGCTGCGATAAATTCCAAATTTTATGCGCCGTGGTAACAGCGCTAGTGGAGTGTCAATTTCCTTTATATTTACACGAAAAAAATGTATTCGATATAATTGCTGCTAGCGTGAAATATGCTTCTTTTAAAACAGTCGGTTGCTTGACAGTCCCGTTAGCTCTTCATACAGCAGACGCAGTGTTTCACATTTTAGAAACGAAAATGCGTAATTCTAACCGAGGGCAGGGTTATGACACCCCGTGAAACCAGTGACTCACACCTTTCCCCGATTTCGAATTACTACTATTTTCCAGCTGGTCTCTCACGCTCTCCTTCTTGCGCATCGCTCCGTCGACTGTGACGTACTCTCTC
>NW_017100671.1:263235-272307 GCF_001263275.1 Habropoda laboriosa | reverse complement strand
TTTTCTTCATCGCTCTCTCTCTCTCTGTCTCTGTCCCTCTTTGTTGCTCGCGCGCACTTTTCAACCGGTCTTACGAAAATCGGCCGGATACGTTTAAATATTACGAAGAACAATAATACGGGAGAAATGATGGAGAACCGAGGCGAAGGCTTTTAGGTTAGAATCGCAATAATTTTCGTTGGATGTGAAATTGCATTTTTCACGAGAGATTCGAGCCGCGCGGCGGATGGTCACCTGAACTGCGTCTCGAATTTCAAAATACTTTCACGCTCGCTTGAAAACAATGACGCGGGGACAAGTTTCTGGATCGCGAGTTCGATAAGTGAGTTGCGTCACGATGGCTGCTTGTTATTATCCTATACACTTGTCCGTGAAAGCTATTAAAGCAGAGAGAATCGATCGAACATCGGTAAAAGCGATGACAGATCGCAGCCGGGCATCGGGGCGAGCTGTGCGTGTATCGAAAATAACGACGATCAGGATAGAGGCTCGCGGAGGACTCGTTTCGACGTACATAGGGGAACGAGAGAGTTCCCTCGGCCGATCGGCGGTCGTCGAGTCACCGGATACATTTCATTCAAGGCCAGAAAGTAAAAAGCCTTTTCAGCTGCACTTACGTACTAACCAAGCCGACTCTAACTGGTACGTGCTCGTACACACACACACGCACAACCCGAGCTCTGTACGTGACGCGTGATACGTTCCATGGTCTTGTGTATGTACGCGCGAAGGCGAGAGAGAGAGGGACCTCTCTCTCTCTCTCTCTTTTGTCGCTCTCGCCCTGTCTCTCATTCTGTCTCTCGTTCTTCGAAGCGAGTCCGCGAAGCGGCTAGTTACATGATCCATTCATTATATAAGAACAATCGCCTCCTCTAATAGACGCTCCATCATTGTGGATCTGAAGGGCACGCTTGTTACGCGCACGCGCCGTGCACTTCTTCGCTTTACGGGACAATCGGGTACACGTGCGATTTCGTCATCCGTATTTCACCGAAATAGGGAAAAATTTGTCCCGCGATCGGGAGGGAAAGAAGAAGAAAAAAGAGAAAACGAGAATCAAGGTCAATTGGACATGTGACGTCGCGTTGCTTACTAGTTAGAAATGCGTTTGCACACTTGCCTGGCGATACTTGAGGGGTATCCAGGTGGAATATAATTAAGTGACGGAAACTGCACTTAAGGACTACAGTAGAGGCCCGATGTATTGGCCGCTCAAGGCCATCGGGGGGGTAAAACCCGCTATGCTGCACGAAGTCAGGCGGACGAGTGTTTTGCGTGGAAAGAAGAAAAAAAAAAAAAACACAGAAATAAGGTGACGAATCGACCGAAGTTCACCACTGTCGCTCGTAATTACGCCTACTGCGTTGTCGATCGGTCGAACAATTTACACGCGCACGTTAGCCTCGCTGGGTAGGGATTGTTGCTTAAAAGCGCCCTTGAACGGTCAGTATATCCGATCTTAGCTATAATTCGCCTGGTTCTTTTTGCGCGTAGGGGCCAAGGTACTCGTAGGTACCAACGGACCGTTCTGTTCTTCCGTTTCTTCTTGCCCGGACAGCAGCTGATTGGCCCTTTAAGAAATTGACGCGGTGATAAACATGATGTCAACCGTAATATTGAGCGTCGGCTACTTTTCAGCAGTTGCATAACCAGAAGGACGTCGAGCGTGGCACACAGATGCTTCAGGATCACGTGGAAACGCGGAACACGAAAGAAGAAGCGAGTTAAGTGATTCGCGAGGAGAGAGAGAGAGAGGCTGGTAACGTTGCTCCCTCGATCCTGGACGCTCGGTCCTTTCTCGCCTTACATCGTTGAAAGAACACGGACGCGTGTGCACACGTGCACACTAGCTCGCTACGCTTGTACACACACGTAAATAGAGTGGTGTGTTCAGCCTTTATATGCCCAACGACACGCGCGTCTCCATGCTGCGTTCTCTTATGTAATAAACGATCGTCTCACTGAAACGCACTGCGCCACTTCTTCTGGCGCATGGTCTAAAGGGCATTTCTGCCCTCGGCCAACCCGCTACCGTTCATGTCCGCAAGATGCCCTTTCAACCTCTCCCGGCCCAACAACCGTGCCCGGAGAAGCGATAAACGCTTTGACAGTTTCGTCTGTGCGCGCGTTTGTACGAACTCGCGCGGTTATTACGCTTCCTAGAAAGCGACTTTGAAATTCAAACGCTCGGCAGACGGTTTATTCGGTGATTCTCGTTTGTCGAATGGAAACACCTCCTCGGCTGTGTGAACACGCCTGAGGATGAGCAAGAAGAAAGAAAAAAAAAAACGAGTATTTCCGATTTCCCTCGTGAAGAATAGGAACGTCGGACGTTTGCAATAAAAGCCAGTCGACGAAGGAAGTTGAGGAAAACTGGCGGCCGTGTGTCTGAATTTCGATCCGTTCAATGTCAAAGCCTAGGCATCATCGGTACTGCAGCTTTTACTGCGCATCAGCAGATGCCGGCGTGCATCGGCGAAGTTTCTGCTCGTGAGTTAGTCATCGACTGGCGGAGATCCGATCGCGCATACAGCCACGATTGAGGACTATTAAATGGATGACCTTTCACTACCTAGAAGATCTACATACACTTACGTACACGGGAGCATACCCGGCCGCGAGATACTCGCATGCATTCGTATTACGCAATCGCAATCGTTCTTCTCTCCCCCTTCCTCTCTTTTCCGCTATTTCTCGCCACCTCTCCATCTCTAGCTCCCTCTACCTCTCCAACCAGCAGCAGAGGCACGCACACCGTTCCAGCATTTCGGATCCGAAGGGCAACTCTACTAACGGTTTGTTCGTTTTCCTCGCCTTTTCGGGATAATTCGGCACTCTTCGGTATTTTGCCGGTATTTCGTTTACCGTATTATCGTAGTATTAACCCTCCGTAGGCAATCTGGGTCTTTTGCGACCCAAATGAAATTTCACTCCGGTATTTCTTCGAAACGAATTTTTATTTTCGTCGAAAGAAAGTTCGAACAATTGTATAACGTAGTAGAGACTTCGATAAGTGCTCCAGAATTTTTCCAGATTTTTTGAAAGCTTGAAACGGTAAAAAAATTAGACTCTGACACAAACTATCCAATTTACCTACGGAGGGTTAAGACCTAGGGATATCTTCGAACTTGTAAATGTCGGTATTTTCCTAAAAGTAATCGGAACTGAACAGTTCGGAGAAAATAGTGTCTGGATGAATGAGATTTGCGACGAGTTGACAAATTTTTTGCAGCAGAAATTGACAAGGTACGTTCGAATCAGTTCCATGATAATTCAACGAAGAAAAGTTAATAGAAAATGTTTGTATCGACGCGATTAAGAACGAAACAGCAAAGGAGTACCTGCGAACAGTTATCGACGGCGTCGCAATTACGCCGTATCGTAACATCCTGTATCGATGCGGGATGAATTTTACAAGAATGCATTGAAATGCATCGATACGTGCTTATTTTTTCCACAGGTACATAGCTGCTGGCCGTGTGAGCTCTTTTATTCGGTTCCACTCGCTACCTTGTAATCGCCTTACAGACATATTTTAATAACAATCAGATCACTGCTTTTGGAACGGCCTTGCGCTGCCGCGTACAAATGAGACAAACAGAAACGAGAAACATTAAATGATGAGCAATACTTTGCAGTAGATTCTCCTACTTCCTGAGCAACGTCATGTGCAACTGTTGAAACCAGCCTGTGGACTAATTCTGATCTGACAAAGACTAACAAGGGAGGTTTCCCAGATGAACAATTAGTTAAAAAAAAATAACGGTCAGAAGTTTTAGTAATTTACCTGCTGATAACTGAAATGAGTGTCGTTCGTTGCGGCTCGAAAAACGAATATAAATGACATTTTTCCGTAATCAAGAATCAAATTTTTTCCCATTCCAGTTATTTTATTTACGTGTATTTTGAAAAAACTCAAAAAGTAAAAAAAAATTAGAAAAAAATGTCATTTAGTATACCCATTTTCAGAGCAACTTATGGCGGACTTTGACGTCATGTTTCTAGTCGATATCAAATTTCCCGAGCGAATGGCATTCATTCCAGTTATCAGAAAACAGAATACTATAACTTTCAACCGTTACTTTTTTTTTAAAACTAATTAATCACCTAGGAAACCTCCCTTGTAAGTAACGAAGTATGTACGTATTTTCCTCCTTTCCTTTCTCTCAAAAGATTTCGTTCCATAAATTTGTCGCGTTCCGTTCCCGTTTATCATCTCGCATCTGCCTTAATCTATGCATTTTTTCCCTTTGACGTCAATGCAGGAGGAAACACTTATAGATAGATTTTAATAAAAGAGTGGCGTGCTGTTAAAATGATTCTGCGGTTTAAAACCAGACGAGACTTTCATCGGCATACACCAGCCGATACAATGCGCACCGTAGCCTTGAATAATTATTTCCGACGTTTTGTTACGATCGCCGATCGGAAATCGACGCCCCCGATCGGTTGTTATCGCTGGAAACGAGAAAAATCGTCCGCGAGGTCGACGATTAACGAAATTTAGAGCAGATAGGTGATCCGAGTCATTGGTGGCTTATTCATTTGTTTATTCACGCTTGGTCAGTCGTGACGGGGCCTGCAGCCGCAGTTAACGATGACTTCCGACACGTTACGTTACGACTTTTCGAAATGTTATGCAATCCCGTGCTGTGGCTGATCACAGCGCTCCCTGTGTGAATCCCATTACAGGCGTCGCTGTGCCGTGTCCATTGGTAAAATTGCTCGTTTCTACGCGCTGCAGCGTTATTTTTTCCTCCTCATCAGAATTTCCATCCTTTCGCCTATCCCCGCGATACTTCGATACCACTGCTCATTTTGAATTTCGCGCGCTGTCTCTATGCAACGGTTACCGTTAAAAGTCGACGCGCAGTTCGAGCGAGGAGAAATAAAGAAAAAAAAAAAAAAAAAAAAAACTCGAAAGCTACTGGAAGGGAATCGAGAATTTTAGCCTAGTGGAGAAGCATGATAGTGGAAGAACGTGATCCAGCGTCCGCTAGAGCGGTATGTGCCGCGCTGCACGACACTTTTATGCGCGTCCACACCGCGGACTGGACACTTACGTAATCGCAATGATCTCATATTGTGGGTGGGGACTGGCTGCTAGACGCGTGTACCTCTGCAGCCGTGTGTTGCTCCGCTACCTGGGGATGTGTGCGCAACGTACAACAGAAGCGTACACCGTATCCAAAAAGTAAGCGTGCATTGTTTTCGACGTGATGACCGGCTTTCCAACCCCGAAAAGACACTTGAAAACGGGAAGATAGGTCGCGCTGATAGCGTTTATCTCGTGCTCTCTCAGACTCGGATACGGTTCTCGTTCTAACAGGCTGATATCTCGCAACAGTGGCATTGTTCGGTCAATACGAACGCCGCGATATTATTTTCGAAACGCAATCGCACTCGCGCCAGATCCCGTTTGAACATTTCTCTTTCCGCGCGATTCTGTAGCGAACTTGCAGTCCGAAAAATCGCCACGTTTCCGTCGATTTCGCTCGGCGGACGCGGCGAGAACGAAATCGAGAGCGTTTCGCGCCTCGGAAGAGGACGATGCGGAGCGAAATTCGGTATGTGGGTCGGTCGTTCCGCGACGCAACGTAACAAGCTGCGGGGATGATTAGCGGCCTGTCACTAGAGGGAGACGACGATTGCGAGATCGTTGGAGAGTAACAATGGCGAAGGAGAAATTACGCTGTCGGTTAGATGAACACGGGCAACCAGAGACACGTAAAACGGGCATGTAAGTAAGAAAGTTTCGTTTCTGAATGCGCGGGTGAAAACGCGCGCAGGGAAGTGAGGAAACCGAGGAGGATAAATCGAGCAACAAATTATTTTTCTTCCACAGGCAGCAGCCTCTCCGCCGTGTTGCGCCCCTGTAAACGCGCGTTCTAAATTTTTTCTTTTTCTAACTGCTTTCGCAACACACTCGTGGCGAACGATGATAGCCGTAGAATATTTACGCTGGATTAATTCGAAAGCAAAGTTAATCAAGTGATTTAGACAGCTGGCGAAAACAGAATCGGATATCGATCGGCGATCGAGTAATGGAAACAATGGACGTTTACACCTTGCGCAGAATAAAATCACGACAGTCGAGAGGCAGTCGTGGCCTTTGATGGACACAACGGCCAGAAGGCAATTTCGATTGCAAGAAGAACTTATTGTTACAAAACGAATACGCGGCTCTGCTAAAAGGCAGGAAGGTTCTACAGTGGGCGGGCGGTACAAACGTTCGCCCGATAATTCTTATCGTCTTCGTGATTTGCAACATTGTCCGGAAAATAGCTCGACTCGGCTTCAATTTCTGAAAACTTTCCTTTTGTAGTGGAACAATTCGTTTCACCGCGTTAAATCGGAAATAATATTCCCTGGTGTGTGTACACACACACACACACACACACACACACACACACACACACACACACACACACACACACACACACGTTGGTTGACATTTTATTTCACTAGGCGCTAGGCGTTTCTATATTTGACCAGCTGGCAATAACAGGTCCTAACTGCGCGCTCAACAATGGTTACGTATACCGTATTACCGTTAACGTTTTCGGAAACTCTTTCTCTCCGTTGAAAATTGGGACACTTTCACTGTCGCACGAAAGACTCGCCACCTCGGCCGGCCGTATTTCATCCAGGTTACAAAGGATGCCAGCAACGCTTGTACGCAGGCCGCTACTTTAAATTACGCTACTCTTCGTTTTGCATACCGTTGTTATAGCACGCGTTATGCACAGTTCAGCGTGCATTCAACTTATCGAAAAGAAACGATCGTTTTCGCGCGACTACACACGTCTAGTCCACCGTGTGAGGTTGCTGGAAATTTTCTTTCGAACGTGGAACGAGACGGAAGAAATGTCAAGGGACAAGCGAAGTTGGGTTTCTCCAAGGAGCGCCCTTTTGCTTACCTACACGGAGCATTATTTCAGATTAATCGTTCGCCCATTCAAGGCCAGCCCGAGCAATTCTTTCGTTACACACGGCATACATTTTCTTTCCGTTTCTTTTTTCTCTTTTCGTTCCACGGCACACGTAGTAGAGAGCAAGTAGGTAGCAAAAAAGCAAGTTGAAGGAGCAAGTGAGCGAGCGAGAAGCAGGCAAGTCCAGAAGGGGCCTCGAGTATATGCGATAGATGAAAGTGAAAGGGAAGGTAGAAAGGGTTGGCGGACGTATATACTCGTGGCAGCTGTTTCTCGCTATATACTCGGCCGCCAGGGGCCCGGAGCGCAAGATTTACAATCGCCACGAGCCAGAACGAACCAGAAACCAAGGAAAATACCACGCGGCACTCGCGGGTACCTGCGCGAATGGACAAATCACCGCGCCAACTATGATAACATGTATATGTAATGCACGTCCCTGAGACCCGCCACCGCCGAAATTTCACTGAAAAAGTTCCGTCTTTATTTGTTAGAACTGTCGTCGCGGTTGTACTCGTGTTTTCGGAAAAACAAGCGGAAAGGGACACGCGCGCGATAAAGTACCGAGGGACCGAGCGATAAATTCTCGTTTGTCCTTTTAAGAGATCTCGAAGTGACTCGATCTAAAAGTAGGCGGGTATAAGCGCTCGTAATTGACTTTTCAGTCGAGCAAAAAGAGATTGTTATGTTTTCTCGGTGATTGCGTGGGTGAAAACGCTCGCTGCACAATTCTGACGAACCACGATAACTTTCCGTTACACTGCCACGTACTATGATTCGAATTACAGATAGAAAAGCTATAGGTATCGCGCCGATCCTATCGACACTCTCTATGCGGAATAGCGTCTTTTCTTTCGGCGTAGGCGGCTCAAGAATTTCAGTTTGGATACAAACTTGTACTTGGAGTTGAATTTCCCACCGCCTTGTCTCACCTTTTTTCCGTAATTTTTCGATAGAATTTCAAATGTGTTATTACTTCGATAACTGATGATTATTATTCTGTTGAAAGAAATAATCATGTCCTCACGTGATGTCAACGTTGAAAATGTCCTCGTACATACATGCTATACATTCGACGTGAAAAAGAGAAATGCTAATGGGGCGTATATAACTTTCGTGATGAAAGTGTACGAATTCTTGGTTCCCTCGCAAAAGTCAAGCATTCAAGGCTGCGTGATACAGCACCGAGCACATTCCGCGTAGAAACATCGATTAGATAAGAGTGCTATCCTTCTATCGGACGTATTCAAAGCAGAAACGTATCCGTCGTCACAGGTAGGTGTGGCTGTACAGAAGATCGGGCAAAGAGACAACGTGCAGCCGTATTTCGCGCGATTGATAGAAATTTCAGCGCGCGATGTAATCGTATCGGGCAATTCGGCGAGACACGGCTCGAGTGAAAGTGCACGCCGTGAGTGAAACATATTTGCCCCGCGTCTTAAACCATTAAAATCGCGCGGTCGAGTTTTATCACGGGACGTTCGTCCGATTTTTCTTTTCTCTGGGAACAACAGCTCTTACATAATCAACCACCGTCTTAGCTTGGAGGTCTCGAAGCTATACGTTTCCACAGAGGGTTTATCTGTGAGCCACAAATTTACAGGTGAAAATGAGCTGCTTTTTCAGCGAAACCTAGCATCGTGCCCGTTGACTATTGGAAAACGATCTTCACACTGTTTCCTTCCCCGTTCGTTTGCATCGGACGCTTCGATATTCTCTGCTGCGAAAATGAACGCGTCAGGATTCCTTGCGAGCAACGCTGAAAGGTCTCTCAGATGAAACGACAATCGCGGAGGAAAGAGAGTAAAACGCGAAGTTTGAAAGAACGAGGCGGAAATAAATGAGGGAACCTTGTTGAACGTTTCGAACGCCTGCAGCTTCGCTTCCAAGGAACGACAATCGAACGAGAGGCAATGTCTATGAGGAATGGTACACCAAGGGCCGATTATCAAGATACGAAAGCAGAAACTGTGACTGAAGAACGAGACTAAGAACTTCCTCTCTCGCGCGACGTGAATCGCACGCGCGAATTCCCAGGGTGCGAGATAAGGCCGGAGGTGATAAAGAGAAGCAGGAGAGAGAGAGAGCAGGGAGAGATGCGAAGAGGAAACAGAGAGCAAAAGGAGTAGAAGAGGGAAAG
>NW_017100671.1:255035-263193 GCF_001263275.1 Habropoda laboriosa | reverse complement strand
GTGAAAACGCTGTGAGAGGGGAAAGAAGAGAGAGAAAGAAAAAGAGAGAGAATGGCGAGGACGATGTGGGAAAAGAGGAAGCTAATCAGAAGCGGAAGTACGCTCTGGCGAGGCCCGAGGCCTTGAGAAGCATAGTCAGCCGCGCAGCTTTTAGCTCTCTTAATTGCAACTTCATTTAACATGCCCTACACATCGAAACGTCCAGCCAATCCGAGGCCTCTGCACCGCGAGACCGCGTCTTAATAATCGTCGACGAAGGAACCTCTGAGAAGGGAGCAACCGCAGGCGGACTGTGTAAGGTGAAAATGTTGGAAACATGGCGTCGTGCCGTATAGAAAAGCCTGCATTCTTTTAAACAAATACCATCATGAATTACATCACGTATCGTTCTTATCTCGTCCATCTATTTCCATTATGTATTTCTCAATTCGAACCCTCTTACGTATACGTTTCGATTTTTACACGTGGATTTACACCAACGTGCGTTAAGCATGAAATTTAATGAAACATAAGGTGACGATTTCAAGTGAACGCGCTTCTACTGTTCGTTCCTTGCGAGGCATCGTTAGAATCGGTAGAGAATAAGGTGGACGATAGTTCGGAGTGCGAAAATTACTCGAGAAACGGTCTAACTGATAATAAATCCACGTAGAATCGGTATAGGCTTGAACTTCAGACTAATAGCAATATCCATACTAAATCGCAACACCGTTTGAAGGTAATATGTTTATGCATCCATGTTTTGCCGGATGTTATTATTGCCACGCCGTATCTCTGCAACGCTCAAGAGAGGAAAAAAAAAAATATGCAATCGAGTTAAATATACACCCGGTGTGTGTACTATCCCGCGCCTGTTTGTGATTATAATTATCTCCCAGCACCTATATTAATTACAATCGAGTTTTTGTTATCAGGCTCGAACATTTCTATGAGGCGATAATTCTACCAGTTGCAAACCGCCGTCCCCCGTTCTAGCGGGGTAAACGTTAGAAATGTTAGAGAAGGTTAGAGAGAAGTGGAGAGGGTATATCGATTCGACTAATCGGAAAACGTTTGAAAATATGCTGTTTTTCTAGTACAGAACGCTTCGGAAGCGTCGTTTATCGTTGTTTACGTTTTTAGAACCGTATGTTTGATTAAGGCTCGACGAAAATATTAATAGAAGCTACGCAGTCACGTGAAAACTCGTAACTCAGCCTTTCTATGATTGATATTCAATATCGCGATCATGATTGCACACATACATATTTATCAGCCGTATAGACTGAAACGAAACTGACGAAAATACACGAAGAAATGTCCGACGAGCAGCGAAATAAGAAATGCACGATCTCTTTGGTGATCATAGTTAGAAAAAAAAAAACGTAAACTTCTCTTACGTAAAGCCAGTTGGACATGATTCACGAATGATTTAGTTGGTTATATGTCGATCATCCGAATTGATCGATATCGATTATAACCAGCATGCGGCATTACCAGCATTGTTTTTAAATAGATATCGTAACCCATTGAAAACACCCGATCCTCATTATCGACCTCTCTTTAATTAATCGCTTACAAGACATGATCGCCGTCTCTAATGAATCAACGATCCGCTAATCAATGACCACGTTACGTGGATAAATTCGTATTAGAACGTTACCGATTACTCGCCCATTGAAAACAATAGCTTTGAAAAGTGCACCAGAGATATTTAAATTAACGTCCCTCCATACGTAAATGTTAACTGCTGTTTCAAACGTTCGTATAGAGCTGTTCGTTCGTACAAGCCTGAATACAGGACAATCTCAATTCCGATGAAAATATTTTCCTTTCGAGCACAACCTCCGTTATCTCTAGTAACTTAACCTGCAAAATGTTGTGCGATACAGGGAAATACACAAATTTGGGAAATTGGATTTTACACGACGAAGAAAGGTTATGTTAGGTTAGGTACGCTCTTTATCGTTTAGAACGGGGAATTCTGTCTAAAGCCGAAAATACGAACATATGGGCAACGTGTGTCAATGAAAAAAGGTAAAATTAACCCGGAATTTCAACCGGTTCACCTTTCGGAGTTGACCGTAATTACTGTTTGGTTGGGAATATTTGCATGGATGCAAGCTCTATATGTCCTCCGACTATGCGAGAACGCAACATAAATATATCCGGCAGATAATGACTACATGAATACGAAATGGCGAACGTAAAGACGCCTTTCGATGTGCTCGACCTTGACTCGAGATCGCTTTTTCTTTACGATCCGTCATCGCGAGCCATTGATGACCACATAGAACTCACGACCGCCGCCTCCTCCTCCTCCGTCTTTTTTCTTTTCGTATTTCCTTAAGAACAGTTGCGTAACCAATGTTCATATACGATCATGGAACGCCTGAATTTGAATTATAAGCTCGAAGGAAGTCTCGTTTTGTCATTTTTGGCCGATGGATAAATTTCACACCTTTCTGAACATTGCGAAGACGTGCATGAAGGACAACTGTTTCGCTCCTACACCGATTCACCGTTTGTTTTCGCGTAAATATTCATCGGGATGAAAGTGCAGTCTCTCGTGAGAGTATCCGTCAGCCTTACACGTGAAACATATTTTGCGTATTTCATTGTTAACGTTACCAATTTCAATTCACGTCCGCGTGATTGTCCACGGGAAAGCATTCGCCTAAACTCAATATTTACCTTGCAATACAAGTTAATCCCTTTTGTCAGATATTCCCACGACCTTGTAATCAGCTTTTTACCTATTTTGACATTCGAGTTCATCTTATCTCTTAATAAGATTTCTTCGAGTACTTTTTTCTTAGACGATCTGCACACGTTTCATAATCTTCTGTAGGTTTCGTGGTATGATTGAAGCATTACGTTGTCTCGTCGGAAATAAAAGTAATCCTTCGGTCAGTTTCTTCGATTTTCTGCACTTCCCTTTAAATGTTGCTTCAATTTTATATCCGTATACATAAACTGATCCGTTGATTGATCGTGGGTTTTTACGCGCCAATTTTCGGCATACAATGAGAAATTTCGAATTGACATTCATCGCTAAATGTAAGATAGTTGAAGAAATTCTCAACAGTTTCCATCTATATTCTAACGAACTCAAATTCCACTGAAAAATGACTTTTATCTTGCAATCGATTGTGGTAACAGTTTCTGTATTCAACGATATCTCACGATTTTTCACTCTTCTCCTTCATTTAGAATTTTACAGTGCCGAATACGAAGCTAATACTGCCTTACACGATATTTCAACAGTATTTGTTACTAGGTGATGACCTTTCCTATTTTCAAAGAAAAGAAACTATGAATTGTCTTTGTAACGTTATAGTTTTTCTCGTCTGTTCCATTTCCCTTATATTTGACGGTGTGTGTGTTAAGAAGTTTTTAAAGAAACTACATAAAATTTGTCTCTTGCACGCATTTCAATGGAAAACGTGAATTGGAACTGTTAATGTTAATTCGAACAGTGATTAAATACGTAAAATATGTTTTACGTTTAGAGGGGGGCGGGTACTTTCTCAAGTAACTGTATGTGTGTCGATCGAGACAATTCGATACTACACGCTTTTCGATAGAGGCAGGAATTACTATCGCGAAGTGAACAGTCGCGCAATTTGTTCTACAACTCATTCGATCATAGTTTCTCATTGTCGGTACGGTTTGTTGCAATTTATCTACCTGTCTCTAAGTGCGTTACAGCCCGCGGTCGTTTTTACTTCCAATTACATCGCTATTTTAATTTACACACAGTCTCTTATATATCGAATCGTATGGAATGTTGGTTCATTACACCAGTAATTTTCTCGTTGTTGTCCGTAGTTTCACCATTTCCGAAAGCCACGAATCGTCTCAGTTTTCTATCAATATATTCTCATCTGTGTCGGTCGACTTATCGAAACGTTGAAGTGGCAAAAGGGGATTTATAGAAATTGTACGGTGTACGGGGGATTTAAATTGGTCCGTTCGTTTGGACAAGAAATCGTCATAGAGTAAATGGTTCTCACGTAGAAACACGAAAAGGGGCGATCACGGATACGCGTCCTTCGATTGAAAAAAGCAAAGCACTTACACGTGCTTCGTGTCCAACGATCTTACCTTGTGATTTTAATCGTCCGCACTTTATCTAATATCGATGGTATATCCAAAGAAAGCGTGTCAGCGTACGGCGGTATTTCCCTTAAGATTCTCTCGAAGAGTCACGAAGCATCTCCACAAGCCGACGACCCGAAATCCCGTGATAGCGGCGACGAGGACGACGGTACAGACACGTGACATACATTGATATACCAAAGCATGTATCACCACCGGCACGAGAAACAGATCGCAGCACGTTGTAGAGGAACGCAGACGAAACGATGTGACAATAATCGAAAACGATCGGGGCAATATCGAGGCTGGCACTGAAATCACTTCACACTGAAAAACACATCCACATAGTCATGATGCGTGAAAGGTGGTATCGTCGAACTGATTTTCGCGAATCATCGGCTGCCGGAGAACAAGCAGAAGTCTTGGCGCTCTTCTTCGATACGCTTCGCAGGACTATCACATGCGAATATTATCAGGTGGAAATTTTGGTACGTGCACAGCGATTCGTCACATGACAGCCTAAAACGAGGTACGCCGTTAACGAGAAGGAATAGTGTACCGTGCGCGAAAATTACGACGATGACGACGACGACGATGAGGAGGACGAGAATGGCGACGACGATGACGACGATGTCGACGACGATGACGACGACAACGATGCGGAGAACTTTTTTCCAACGGGGGTCTGCTCCGTTGGCTGTCCAGGGTCAACCGGCTGGCTCCAAGCGCAGCACTTTTACCCGTTGGGTACTCTCAAGGACCGGAGGTGGCTCCTATTCCTTTCTCTTATCCTTTCGCGCGCGCGCCTTTTTTATCCCGCTAACCTTTTTAAGCGCACTTTTAATTCCGCTCTGCCGCGTGTCTCCGTGCAACGTACACAAGCTCTCCGAAATCTTATTGTAAGGGATCGAAAGCACCGGCCGTGGGATGTTGTATTAGCGATAAAACAGGAGAGCCAGTACCGGGACGAGCCATCTAGTCGTCTCGGAATCGGTAGGACGAGGTAGTGTTGAAAGATTAGAAAAGTACGCGGTGTCGTTAGGGCTGAGAAAGATAACAAGTGGATTCAGCCACATCCGGATCGTCTTTCAAACTTGTCCTCCGTTACTGGCGTCCTCGACTGAGACTTCTCCGTCCTTTTCCTCTTTCTCTCGATTCAGTCGCAATTCTCAGACACGGCACTTCTTTCACGACTCGACAGATTCTTCGGTTGCTCGTTCGTTCTTCACCCTCTCCGATGATCCAGAATTCGTGTTCAAACACACTGTATCTTGAACGTTGGTATCGTTGCTTTACAATTTCCCGCGGTGGATCGCCGTCGTTTCTCTCTCCTTCTTCCACTTGTTTCTCTTCTTCCTCTCTGCCTCTCCCTTTCTCTGCCTCCTTTCTCTTTTGGTTTTGTAATCCGTTTTACGAAACTTGTGTGCGAGCCGTGATCGAAGAATCAAGAGACAGGCTCGAATTTTACCACGAAATCCACGCTTCGAGATATTACAGATTTTGCTCTCTTCTTCGTTGGAGAAGAGCGGGTTACCGATAGGATGCCAATGATGACCTTGAGCACTCGTGTTTCGTAGCACACAACACGGCCAAGCATACGAAAGCGATCGTTTCCATCGCTTTCCTCGATAATTGCCAGCAATTCTTGGGAAAGAATCGCGATAGCGCGCGCCTGTTCACCGTATGCGAGCTCTTTCACCTGTTTTCGTTCGGATGTGGCTCCAGAGTTGTTCGGTGTGTAGCAGCGTTGTCGTTCGATCGAAATTAGAAAGAGATTTTCCAAAGCCACAGACTAGAAATTCAGTTGTTACACAGTTGCACACTTCTTTCCACGTTCTCCGTCTCGTTTCGTTTCGTTTCATGCGTTCTACCACGTTCGAGTTCCCGACAATCACCGTATTCCTTCCGCGGGAATGGTGCTCGCAATCGGTTCACCGCTTACGAGACACGTTCAAGAGAAACAGCTCGAAGGTGGGACCAAATCCGAAAGCCACCGAGAGAAAGACAGAGAGAGAGAGGCAGATATTCGGCTATGCCCAGCCTACGAGACAGGATCGGATTTTAGCGCGCTCCGCACGCGCTCTCGCGAGCCCAACTCGGCGGTTTCAACTTTTACTTTCAGCTCTTACACAACGCAGCCCGCTCTTGCTTGGTACGTAAGCGGCAATCGAGCACCGAGCCTCGTTCTTCGCTTCGAAGCTTCTTCTTCTCTTCCTCCTTTCGTCCTTTCCTCCTTCTCCACGAATTTCCCTTTCTCTTCCTTTCTCTCGATTCCTCCCACGATTCCACGATTACAGGATTTTCCGAGCGGTCGACTGTCTCTCTCTTTCTCTCCCCGGTTGCGCGCAAATTCTTCTGTTTTCGAGACTGGTTGTAACCGACAGCCGATCGATGGAACACCGCCACAAACCGTTCAAACTTGTGACATTCTTTCGGAATCTCGAAAGGGCTTGCCGAATATACACAGCCTGGGCTTCTCTAAAGAGCACGTGCGTCGATGAAAGCACGTGCGGATGAGCACGTGTCCGGTGTTTTCGTTTGGCAAGAACACGCACTCGGATCACGCCGATAACAGCGATGCCGTGCCGCTCGTTTCGAGATAACACAACGAAATGAAATCAATGAACGAAGATATTTACGGTGCGAACGGTGTCCGGATTGAGTCGACACACACTCCTATGAGAACCCGGAAGAAGCAGGCAAACCACCAAGGGCCACGTGGTCTCCCAACGAAGACCCGCGAGAAACAACGACGACAACAAACCAACAAAACCACGATTCACAAGCACAGCTACGACAACGATTAAAAAAAACGATGTCGTCGGTTTTCACAAAATTCGTCGTACTACACGCACACACGCTGGCACCACACGCACATTTACATAGAGATGACACACTCGATCGACGACACCATATATGTTTTTCGCGCGTGATCTCTCTCTCTCTTTCTCACTTCGCCGGTTTTTCTCTTCCGGTCTCCGCGGTGTGTCTCACTGCTCCTCGCTCCGTCGTAACTTTTGCGCAAACCCGAGACCTTCTCTTACTCTTTACCTCTCTCTCTTTTCCTCCCTCTCTCTTTTTGTGATGGTCTCGCTCTCTCTCTCTCCCTCACTCTTTCTCTCTCTCTCTCTCTCTCGCTCTTGCCCTTGCTCTCTCTCTCTCTCTCTCTTTCTCCCTCTCGCCCCCTATTTCTCTTTTCCTCTTTCTCCCTACCTCTTTCCGTCTATCTCTATCTCTACCTCTATCTCCGTCAGGCGAGCGCTCTTTCGCTCTTTCTCTCTCTCCCTCTCTTTCTCTGTCTGGTCCTAGGTAAACGTGGAGAGAGGTGAACTGGGCAGCGGCGAGAGAGACCGTGGTGGTGGTGTTGGTGGGGTTGTGACGACGACGATGGTGGTGGTTGATGCGATACGTTGGTAGTGGTAGCGCTCGAATACTACTCGAAACGCGTGTATACCATCCACCGATCGTGGAACGTGGCAGGACGGCGACAGTGACGATAATGGTAACGGTGGTAGTAGTGACTCTGCGGTGGTGTGGTAGTAGAGAAGAGGCCAGGTGGGTCTCGTGGCTTACAGGCGAGACCAGAAAGGGTTGAGGGTCCGAAAAGCACGGTTCTCTCTCTCTCGAGAACTCCCGGCGGAATACTCACGCTAGAGAGGAGGCCTCGCGAGACTCGTGAGTTCGTTTGTAAAGGGACCGTAGTATTGGTTTCTCGTCGAGTGGTACCTATTCTCTTCTCTCTTCCTCTTTTACCCGCTCTCCCTCTACCTATCTCTTTCCTACGCTTACTCTTTCCTCCCACCATCGCCCCCCTCCTCCACCTACCACCACCTTCCTCCACTCTCCCTTTCCCCACTGGTGCTCTCACTATTACATTACAAATAGCTCTCTTGCCTAGGCCTCGTTTGTGAGGTGTTGCTCCTTCCGTGTACGTTCATGTTTGTCATCATGTGTGTACGCGCGCCTCGATTCACGTGTGGAACTCGTACGAGTTGTGTTCCACGAACACACGCACACACGCGCACACGACTGTCGTACGATAAGAGTGCAGAGTCTTGGTCTGTCCTCGTCTATCCCT
>NW_017100671.1:241745-255024 GCF_001263275.1 Habropoda laboriosa | reverse complement strand
CCTCTCTGCCACTTTCCTTCAGCGCTCTCCTTTTCTCTTTCTCTATTTTTGATCTTTCCTTTCTCGTCCTTGCGCGTTCAGTTGCGAGAGCGCGCGTACATACGTCTATCCCCCGTACCGTAGTGTGCACACGTACGAACGCACACGCGAAAATCCCAACCGCACTATGCTTCTTTATTCGCATCCTCGTCGCTCGGATGAAGCTGAATAGAGGGCTTCTTTGTCACGGTAATAGTGTAATACAAGGCTCAGCTCGTGCTCGTGTACGTAATACGTAAGAATGGCGCGAGAGCCGAGCAGACCCCTAACATGCTTCTCTTTTTCCATCTACCGTTTTCTTCTCCTCCTGCCTTTGACGACCTCCTCCCGTCTCTTTGCCCCTGTTTCCGTTCCTTCTGTTCGTCCTGCCGTGAGCTTTTTCCTCCTGTGTCCACCGTGTCACTCCACAATTTCTATCCCGTTCCCCACGATTCTTCCGTCTTTCTTTATCACCGACTGAAACTTTATCTTTCGCTTTTCTCTGCCCTCCCACGGCCCGACTGCTCCCACTCTTTGTCTTTCCCGCTTCTTTTCTCACTCCGCCAGGCTCCTCTTCGCATCAGCGAACGCGCTTGCGCGCTTCTTCAGTCTCTCGCGAACCAAGCAGATAGTCCTTCCTTCCTTCCCTTCTTTCTCTTCACTCTCCAAACCGCTCCCACTCCTTTCCTCGACCTTCGAACCCGTCGCCCATTCTTCTCGCTACCTATCATGCCTCTCACGTGCTCTTTTCCCTTTATGAAAACGAGAAATTAGCCCGCCATCGGATCGACTGTTTCGCCCAATCAGTTCCCGCGCGGGCCGCCAATGCCGCCGCCGTCACCACCGCCGCGTGAATCTCTTTTCCGTCCGGCGGATTATGTAGCTGCTCTAGTTATGCATCGGAAACGCTTTCAGCCGTGATCGATAGTGAAATGCTTGAATGACTTGCTGGTAAACACCTACGGCTTCGAGCTTCCTCCGCGTTTACTTTGATTACGAGTTTAGCTCGTGACACGACGTGCGTCTTTAACCACTTTTATCGCCGATCGAGCACTTAAAACGGTTCTAGACGAACAAACTTTTATTTCTACGTCTGCTCCATCGCTCGATACACTTGACGCGCCTAATACATTGAAAACGAGTGACCTTGGTTCGATACTTTCTAATTTTCTCACTTCGTTTCAGCTGCGCGTGCCAAGATGCGCGCTGCAACGATGTTTCGAGAAAACTTTCAATCTCCCGAACAAAGTCGACAAACGCAACCGATCGTCTCTTAATTCCTCTTTCGTTAAACGAAACTTTCCGCTCGGTGAACCTTTTACTTTTTACTCCAAGTATTTATAAACGGTCTTCGAAAGAATTTCATGGCCGACCGATGCAGCTTTAATTCGAGCCGATGCACCAGATACGCGATTGTTTCTTCCCCGCTCTTTCTCTAGCTGGCTCGCGGAGACAGCCGTACCCGCGACTATTGCCATTCGTAGATTCGATCAACGATAATTACGGCAGCCGCTGGCTATACTTAGAACGGTAGACGAATTTCGCTCGAGGGACACTCGGCAAAGGAGGTCGAGAAACAGCTGATGCGATATTACGCGTTACGCGTCCACACGATGAACTCTTTCTATTCTCCCTTTCTTCTCCTCGATCAGCTAGCTCGCCCCTATTAACCAGATTTTTTTCGGTCAACAGAGAAAGGTATGCGAACGTATCGATATGGAAACTGTTCGTTTCAGTTGTGTTCAAACTCTGATCGGTTTCGTTCGCGTTAATTCGCGATTTAACAGCGAGATACTGGAAGAGATTAATAAGAAATGATCTTTTCAACTGATAATTTAATCGGTAACCTTTCGGGGCAAATACGAGCGAACGTGAATGTCGTTTTAATCAATTAACATCAACACGCTTCCGTGTATCAATCGTTACGATATTCGTAAACAAAAGTTTGAACGATAGAGCTGCATTTTTCAAGAGAGATGTCAATGTTAAACGTTGACATTTTAACTTGAGCGTTGCTGAAATATTTACGAAAGCGTCGTAGTTCACGTGCAGATAACCGTTTTATTTCTCGCGAACGATTTTATCCAATTTCTCGACATAACGCACAAACTGGATGCGATGATCTTTTTCAGCCGCATGATTTATTTCTTAACGGAGTATTGTTGTATAGAGCTACTTTACAACCTTGGAGTTTTGCATCGTCGAAGCAAACGTCGATTTTTCCGATGAATGAGCACGCCCCGTAAAAGGTAGTAAAGTATCTTCCCCCCCTGTTCGGAGCGGCGTCGTACGTTGAATCAAATATTTGCGGCTATTATCAGCGGCGGCGTAATTGTGAGAAATGAATTAATTCGCGCGCAGTCTCGTCAGCCCGCTCCATCGCCGTCCGGTATCAAGTTATCGATACTATTTATTTATTTATGGTGCGGTCTAAATTAAAAGCGCGTCGAGAAGGCCAAACGGCTTGCGTAATCGTTACAGGGAACACGCGGCGCTTTATCATTACGTGCGAAAGATAGGACGAAGTAGGGGGAAGAATGAAGAGAGAGAGAGAGAGAGAGAGTGAGTTCCGAAGAGGTGTAGAGAGGGAGAAGCGGAGGCGAGACAAGGAGAGAAAAATTGCAAGGTCCTCTTTAACTTCAGAGTGCATACAATTAAACGCTTTGCTACTTATTCGCATTCTTTCCGTATTTACGGTTTCTGGATTCCAGATTCTTTCGTTATCTTTTCCTTCGCCCTTACCAATTCCTTGTGGTGCAGCAAAAACAAATAGGGCAAAAATTTTGTACACACATTTCTGTCAAATCAACAACAAACTTTATTTTTTATCCAAATCATACACTACTAAATTAACAAAACTTAAATATCAACGTACGAAGGTAACAATTCTTCTCATACACAATTTGGCATCTTACAAAATAAAGAACTTATTCTTGGTGATGCCATTTCAACCCGAATCAAACGTGGTACCTTTTACCCGCCACAATTTTCCCGAGTATTAGCAAAAAATGTGCAAATCTCGTGCAACCACTTTTTGCAAGTGATGCAGGAAATCCAATCCACGTTGGATACATTTTTGTCGCTATAGTACCCATTACAAGCGATGCAGCCGTGATCTGTATCACTGTCGACACCATCCTAGCTGTGATAAGTAAGTTGCAACGTCCATTCGAATCCGGCATCTTGCCCCAAACGTGTCGGGGAAGATGCAATGATTTGTGCAAATGTCGGAATAAATAAGAAAAATACCTTCTTTCCAGCTAGCAACTCGTCGCCGTTGATAACACTTTTTTTTATTACAACATAAAATACGAAGCGGCAGAAAGGAATTTCACGCACGTTGCAGCATAATTTTCTTCAAAACATACTTATGTCGTACGTTAAAACAAACGTCAAGTGATCTCCTTTGAAGAACGTAGATACGATTGTGCTAAAATTTACCGGATAAACTCTGAGTTATGGTTGTTCGGCATCTTCCCCCGAATTACCTTGTATCCTTTTGCCATCACGCGAAGAAAAGAGGAAAAGTGAACCGGCAGCGCAGAAATGGTTGAAAAAGGTGTCGTTATTTTCTGTACTAAATTTGTCTCTCGTTGAAAGCCGTGACAGAAACTTTTAACGTAGCTCGGGCACAAACATTTCTCCTGCTATCTGCGCAATCTTATCAACTTAGGCATTCTTTTCCTTGCCTGACTCATGCAACGGTATACTATGTACGTAATTAGGGCAACCTATTCTGGTTGTCGCCGGACAACGGCAGAGCAACTCACACTGTTTTCTGTGAAATTCAAAGATCTCATTTCGTATTGCGACTGCTTCGTGTGCAACGTTATGCTTGAAATTTGTTAATTCCTGCAAACTGCTGTTTACAAACATACAGTTGAAGCGGCACGCGCGAAAGTCTCGGTTCGCACGTCGCGAGCAACGCGACGGCGCAGAAATTCCGTTGACACAGCACTGTATAGATAGAAATTATGGAACAACATCCCTGGACCGCTCGTTTTCTCGTGAGACCATCTCACCCACCTCCTGACTCCTTTAGCTCTTTCTCACTCTCTCTCTCTCTCTTTCTTGCTGTTGGACTCTCCTTACTTCTATCTCGTCCCATGAGGTGGTTGCCGACGATCGTACTTGCACCTTTCTCACAACGTGAAGCAGGTCTAGTCATCCCTTCTTTTCTGGTCCCTTTCACTCGAATCGTGGCGCGACGAGGAGGGAAGGCTGGGTGAAACGAGAGAGAAGAAAACTGGGAAAAGGGGCGGGAGAAACGGCAACGAAGGTGCAATGGAACGGCATAAAAAGAGAAATGAGGAAAGAGGGGAGAGAGCGAGAGAAAGGACGAGAGAAGGAGAGAGAGAGTGTGTGAGCGAGAAAGAGGGGGCAGAGAAGGTGGGAGATGAAGAGAGATGGAGAAGGCAGAATGAGAAATAGAAAGACGGAGATCCAGTTTGACCGTATAGGTTAGATCCTTGTTGGTCTCGTGTATTTCGAGGTGACTCGTTTTATTGCGAATCCGGTTTGCTCGTTGTGACGAAGGGAGCAAGGAAGAGCGCGAGGAAGAAAAACAGACAGAGGGGGTGAGCGCGAGAGAGGGCTGCGATGGCTGGCGAAGGAAGTGGAGGAGGAAGAGGAGGAGTCGTAGGAAAAGGAAAGGGAGGGATCTTTCTTTGGTCGTTCCACCGACACAGGCCCTTCCTTTCTCCTTTTATCCCGTTCTAGTCGTTGTTACACTCCGTTGCTAAGTTGCTGCTTCCGAGGCAGATGCCAAACGCGTTGGTGCTGCTTGTTCTTGCTGCTACCGCTACTTGTTACCGACCAGTCGCTCGACCACTGATGCACATCATGCGCTGCTAGTGTAGGTGATAGAGGTGACAAAGCCGAAGGTGGTGGCCAGTTTCAAGGTTGACTCCTCACCGCTTACAACTTGCACACACAATGTGCAACTTAACTGCATAACAGTATTCATCATAGGCGATTTCTTGGACACTATTTTCTACTGGTACGCGCCGTCCTTTCACGTCCGATCGCGAACACGCGTCGTTTCTCTACCATCTATAAATTCTATCGGCTTAATTACATAATGACACGCCGCAGATTTTCCAGATCTATCGCAGGACTATACTGGAACGGCGTTGCTTCTTTCTTCGCCTCCCCTTCTGCGATTCGTTGACATAAACAATTTGTTTGTTCGCTTAAACGTGCATTTACTACTCTTAGCATATGTGCCATCTGTGTAACACTTGACTAGACATTTATTTCAAAAAAAAATTGTATACTATTACTGTTACCAATAATTTGAAATTTAAACACTGGCGGCACAGTGTTCGTTGAATAAGTTCACCTTGTAGCAAGGTTTACAATTTTTCGAGTGGGAAAGATAACAATTATTCTACGTATTCGTCATAGGAGTCGATAAGGTTTATGCAAAATTATTTGAATTTCCTTCGAATACGAATAAAGTCGGCGCTAGTTTTTCCATAGTTTTGTCGTCGTCTAAAACATCCTGCAATAATTGCGCGATGCAAATTGTCCCGTCTCGCAAACGGATAATAATTAAAATCGATTGTTCGCCTGTTTCGTAAGCTGGCGCGATATATGACGATTGAAAAACCGAGAAAAACAGTCTCTTCCTCGAGTCTCACGGAATAGCCGCGCCCCATCAGTATTCGAGGAAAAAACCTTTCCATCGTACTTCCATTGTCGAGCGAACTTACGTCATTTATGGTGCTTTGTCTTCCTGCTCGAAGTATCGCAGCCTCTCTCGGTTTCTCGTAAATTGATTACAGAGCTTAGCATAATACTTGTGGCTCGGAAATTTAATTATACATTCGCATATCGACGGTATGAAAATTGCACTCGCTTAATCGAATCCGTGATCCAGGAACTGCTGTACACCGCGACTGTTGAAACGAAACGAAATAAGAGAGATTCTTATAATTGTCGCGCAATGGTGCGATAAGTACCGTGGCAGCGACTAATGAAAAAATGCTTATGCTTCTCCGTGGAAAGATACGGCTCGGTCTAAAACCAGAACAAGGTTGTGCAAGCGTATGCACGGAGTGCTAACATTGATAGGTACTTATTTTTGCTCCGTCGTGGATCCGTTGTTTGATCAAATTTAAGGAGATTCGTGATGCCTTTTCCCTCCATTGTTCTATCTTCACAGAATTTCACGGAATCCCGAGCAAAGTTGGAAGTTTCAAAGTGTCATCGTCGAATAATTTGAAGAAGGAAAGCACGTGAGCATATACTCGGCGCATGCACGAAATCACTGCTTACCTACTCGTATCTTCTCAAACATTCTAATAATAGTGGAAACGCAGATGGATACATCTATTTCTGCAAAATTTCGCTCCGTTCTCGTCGCGTATACGGCGCCTTCTTTTCCAAAATGGCGTTTGCTTCGCTCTGAACCCGCGGCGGGAAAAATGAACCGAAACACCGAACGTTTTTCACCATCTAGTCAACGAAATTATTATTCATAAATTCATCGCGACTCGTAAAACGATTCTTAGTACACCCAGCATTGTACTCGTATCCATCACGTTGTATTTTTATTCATTCTGCTTACTTCCTGCATTTACATTTCGCGGATAGCGCGCGCACACGAAGTAAAATCGATCCATTCTCACGTGAGAATCCTAGACATTCCCTAGACACGACCTCCTTCGATTCGCATTTTCGTCAGATTCTCCATCTTTCGTAGATCGAAGCGCCGCGAGGCGAGATGCGCGTTTTTATTGTCGGCGAGCAGAAGAAAACTCGGTTACGCTATCATCGCTTCGGACAACGAAGTAATAGAGTGTAGTAATAGCGTGAGCTGATGTCATGCGGTAACCTTCTACTTTGCACGTACAGTTCACAGAAATGCGCGTCTGCTGCACGGCTGCGCGATACGGTTCGCTGGGATATTTTCCAGAGTGGCCTGAGAAACGCGAAAAGCGTTCGTTAAATGAGCTGTGATTCCGATGAACGCGATTCTTTCTTGCACGATTGGCAAATCCACGGTTTTCCTCGTAGCCGGTATTATCGTTTCGCTGACTTTTCCGCGGCCGGCAATGCGGTTCCGCGTGAAAAGAGTTAGCGTACACGCCGGCTCGTAACGAATCTCTCCTACGTTGAGAGATTTTTAACGACGCCCGATAACACTCCCTTTTTCCGTGAACGTGTTCTCAGATAATGGCTGGAGGCTTTCGACTTTCCAAAGCGGGGAATACACACGCAACGTGCACGCGCACGCATCAAATCTTCCGCTTTGTTCATGGCTGAAAGGAAAAATATAAACGTTGCTGAATAGGCCGGTGGCTTTGGGAAACAATAGTTGGCTGATTGCTGAAGAATTGCGAGTAGCGAGTTGACGCAATCGTGTAACGAGACTTGAAACAAGTCTTCCATAAAAAAAGAAATAGGAAGTTACACCTGATTCTAGAGAAATCTTATTGTTATTGGTATATCTTTGATCTGAAATTTGTTGCACAATGCTGCAAATGATACACGGAGTGTCAAACCGCTGATTTTTCAGATCGATCTACCGGCCAAATCTGGCGAAAGTCCTAAGTAACGTTTACGAAAGATATGAAATAAGTTTAGTACCTCTCTCGAGTTTCGTGCATTTTAAACGAAAGATGCTTCTTATTCGTAAAAGCAACAACAACGTGAAGGAACAGCGACCTTCGCGGGAGAACTTGAAGCGCAGTTTCCTTTTACGCTTTTGCAAATCTGGCAATCTCCCGATTCTAAACCTGTACTGTCTCTACGTTTAACGCTTCACCTACGTGTCACATAGTACTCCATATTTCCTGTTTTTATCATTTGCAGATAAATAACGAATAATAATACATTTATCTGGTACACGGTATTCCTTAACACAGTTTCGATATTACAAAGTATAATCATTGAGAATTTATCGGTAAGTGGTAAAATTGGAAGTGAGGAATATTTTGTGTTACTTGGAATTGTAGATCGATGCATCATATTTTTCTTTTTTTTTTTTTCCCCTGTACTAAGAAAGTACAGAAATAAATTTCCGTTGCCATTTTGTAAGGAGCGCAGAACGTATCGATCGCGGTGTTTTCACGTGTGTCCAGAATATCGTCGATTACATCGAGATAAAAATGTGTTTGCTCAATGTTTGAAAGTGTTGTGACACTATCGATACTTGGGGAGGCGCTGTTAAGTAGCGTGTCTAACGTCACCGGGCAAGATTTTGTAGAATTTCTTGTAGCTGATTCACTGGAATCGCGGCTCCCGTTAACCGGTAGTGTTTTGAGGGTCGATCGCGACGCGATAAACAGCGATAAACGTATTGACCGATTTTTCGTCACCTTGATAGATACATTATTAAATCTCGCGCGCATTCCGCCCCCCCTTACATTTTTCCAGATGATCCTGATCTCTCTTAGCTAGTTGCCGAGCACGCCAGACTCGGCGTTGCAGTGGCATTATAGATCATTATGTAATGTCATAACGTTATGTGAACGTTTTACATTCGATACCTTGCACCATTGCGGTCTCAAGGTCTTTACATTGTTGTTTGTACAACGAGTTAGCGTGTCGATGCAATCCAGGGACGTAACGGCACCGGAGAAGATCCTAACGACGCCTCGTCGCGTCTTTGCTCGCTAGGAATTAATCCCCGTGTGCCTGCAAGCTTTCTATGCTAATTCTCCAGCGATGCTTTGCCAAAAATTGCTGTCGTAATTCCGTTGTGAAAGTTTCCCTCCTAGAGGAGTATTCATTGGATGAATAATCGGAAAATGAAAAATCTTGTTGCCGAAAAGGAAGAGGTCCTTAGTCGGTTGAATTGTCGTTGCAACGAATTGGAGCAAAAAGCAGCCCTTGTAGAGTTTAAAGTCTTCTGTGAATTTGAGTTTCAACCTTGGAGGAAAATTCTTGAAATCTGCCTTGGCCAGTGTTTCCGAAACTTTTTCTTCCGTTCGAGTTCATCGCAACCCTCCGTCCGAAGCATATAAACGCATCAAATAAAGGACGGAAAGCAAGAGACACAGTCGAGCAATATTTTCGTCTCGAGGGTGAAATTTCCCCTCTCTGCGAGTGGCAAACGTCGTAAATGTTAATTACTCGCGCAGGTATAAATAAGGGTTAACGACGGATCGGTCGTTTCCAGAACCGACTAGTCGCCGTAAGCTTACCCCGTTCACAAAGGAATTTGCTCGCAGTGAATTTCGCTCTTCTCATTGTCATTTGCGTCACTGTAAATTATATTCAGACCTCTGTCGACCGATCTTATTGGTCCTTGGAGAGCCTAACGAAGGCTTTTCCGAAGATTATCGAATTCTTCAGAAATAATCATAATTAGTACCGAAAACAAGTTCGGTTACTGATAGTACTGATCTAAATTGACGCGGTGTATATTAATATTGTTTAGTCTTTCTTTTTCGAAATATCTGCATTCGTACTTGAAGTTTTCAATTATTTCCGAGAAACGATTCGACAGAGTGTGAAAATCGCAGCAGATGAGCAAAATCGCAAAAATCACAATTTTATAAAATTTACTAAATGTTCCTCGATTGTTGTACTATTACGTAAACCAGAGTTCCGCTTTTCTTCTCTGAGACCAATTGAAAACTACGGTATTCCATGAATACGTAGGCACTATCGGCAGTGTGTGCCAAGAGAAGAATTATCTACTTCTTTCTGTGTACGTGATAATTACCGAGAACTCGTTGAGCCTTCCAGAAATTAAATTGATCAAGTACATAAAAAAAAAAGGTAAAGAAAATCGATGATATTACAAACATATTTTGGTTGTGTATTTTATATTACAATGTAAAAAATAATTTCTTTTTAACTTCCTATGTACCTACGAATATTTATATTTATTCAGTTTGAACAAAATGGATATTAAATAAGCGCTTCTACTTATTTGGTCAGTATTTTTGTTAATTAATAGTACTTTTTGAAATAAATTGTCAGTATAAATAATTAATTGTCAATGCAATTTTGTTTATTTGGTCGATATTAATGTGTTATTTGGTCAGTAAAATTTAAATTTTTGTTTAAGTTAGGTTATTTTATTGCACACACTGACCATCTATTTAAAATACTGACCGAACAAATGGCAGCCTGAAATACAAGCATTATACAATATGTAGTATTGTTTACGATGAAATTTTCAGGAAAAATTCGATAGGAATGTTTGATAGTTATTGTTTTATATTATTAACGTTATAAATAATATTTTCAGTTCCACATGCGTCCAATATAGTATCACCTCGATTTCTTATTAAATGCTTGTAGCAGTTTAATGGGAGAATTATATTTTAATTAATCGATTGTGTGTTTTTTTCTCTGTTCATCTACCAGACGGATTACTTGATTGTGACTTTCGTGATATCTATTGAATTCAAGGCAATATATCATCGATGGAACTTTTTTTTTAAATCGCATAATATGTGCTTCAAACCTCTCGAATTTAATTCATCGTTAGTTTTTCATATTAATACTGAAATTTCTTTACGAATAAAAAGCCCTTCTTCCTCTTACTTGATTTCACAAGTTTAAATGTTAGTCATTGGTAGGAAAGATGAGACGAACTGAAGCGAATCGAAATATCGTAAAAAATATGTTACTGGGTATCTGAATGGAATGAATCGAGTTATAAAATTTATTGCACGTTTATTTATATAGTGAATAAACCTACCAGTACATAAAAATATTGGTGATTTAAATATTGCATGAATTATTAAATGTATAAATGCTAGTTTTTCTAGATTTATAAATAGAATTCTTATTATAAATCCTAATTGTCTAAGGGTTGATAAGGCAATAATTTTTTTAAGCCTGAAATTATTATAGTTATTCTTGAAATTAATAAAAGGTATTCGTTATGATTGCTTATTATAATAGGTTTGTATCGAATTAATAGGTATACACCTGCTGTTACTAACGTTGATGAATGAACTAGAGATGATACAGGGCTGTTATTGCAGCTGGTAATCATCTTGAAAAAGGTAATTGAGCTCTTTTTGTAAAGGCTATAATAATTAGTATAATTATTATGATTTTATCAATTTTATATAATATTAGATTTCATCTTCCGAATTTAATTATTATACAAATTATAATAATTAGTCTGGAATCACCAATTCGATTTAAAATTACTGTTAATATTCCTGCTCTGTAAGATTTTATGTTATTATAAAAAATAATTAAACAGTAAGAAATTAATCCTAGGCCGTCTCAGCCTAGTATAATGGTTAATATGTTAGGACTTATGATTATAAGAATTATAGATATTAGGAATATAATAACTAAATATAAGTATTTATTTATTAAATAAATATTTATTTTTATATATTCAGTTCTATAGATAATTACTATAGATGAAATAATTAAAATTATTATAATAAAAAATATTATTTTATTGTCTAATATAATGAATATATTTAATTTTATTGAATTAATTTCTATAATTATTCATTCAATAATAATGATTTTGTTTAAGTTAGTAAAAGTTATTCCAATTATGAAAAATATAATTCTTATAAATATTAAAATGAAGCTTGTAGTTATTATTTTAACAATAATTTAAAGTATATAGTATTACATTGCTGATTCCACAAATCATTGTTTTTATTTAAACTATTTAAATAAATGAATATAGATATATTTACAATAAATAGCACGTTGTTTAAGTCATAAAATTCAACACATTTGCAAAAAGTGGTAAATCAATTTGGCTTCTGGGAGGAGCAATTGAGCTACTCAGAATCCAAAATGGCTAACTCCATCGAATCAAATTTATTAAATTGTTTTATTCGTGAAGAATTAAGCACCAAACATGTGCTCTGATACTAATATTAGATACAAAATTGATCATTTTGGCTTCTGAGTGGCTCAATTACATCAAGACGTTTCTTCGTCAGGATTTAAATAAATCGTTACACAACGCAAGGACTGAAGATTAATACCAGTATGTTCGATTCTTTTCGACACGTATCGTCGATGTTACTCGACGAGCCGAGGAAAGAAAGCAAAGAAGGGAGTAAAGAAGGAGGAAACGGGAGGCTTGCGTTCAGGATGCTTTCATTCACATAGCAGCAGCCTTTACAATCCTCCGTTGCTGTGCGTGGGAAGGGTTTTATCGTGCGCGCAGATGGGCTAGGGTAAAAACTAAAGAGCGGCGAGAAGGGAAAAGGCGCGACATTGAAGCACGCGGTCGAAAGAAAGTGAAAATTTCGGCTCGTGGAGAATTAAATGGGTCAACTAGATAAGACTACAAGGCAACGAATAAGAGCGCGCAAGAACCTGAAAATTTTCCCCAAATTATCGAAACTTTGGCTACCATGTTTCATGAGCAAACAATTGAAATTTCCAGTTTCGTAAAAATTTGCAAAATAGACTTGATTGTACGTAGGCAAACTTTTTCACACTCCATTGGCAAACTGGGTCGTTTATGTCCAAGTTTGATTTCCTTACAGTTCTAGGCTTTAACCCGTTGAACTCCAAATTTTCTTTTTTTATTTTCTTTATTCCCTATTGTTTTAAGAATTTTATTCGAAATGCATTTTAAGAAACATTTGGTTGATAGGAATCAATTTAAACAATTTTTTTTACTAACTATATTGAAAACAGCATTAAGGGTCATGTATATGTGCACCTATTGCTCATCCAGGTAAAGAAAATGTTGCAAAATATAACGCATATTTAAACTGGCAATTTAAAAATCACTCCGTCACACTCGACAAAAGAGTCCAAAGGGTTAAGGAAAATCGTACGGTTACCGTACAGTTGTTCGTCAAGTGAAATGTTTTGTTGGATCATTACTAATAATAATGCGTCAGCCAGTAAGCAAAAATGAATTGTGTTATATGTATATGAGAAACACTGCTAGTGAAAAAGACGTAATAGACTGATGTATTCTTGGTCTCCTTTTCTTAAATGTGCAACAGAATTTCAGTTGTGCCCTTGCGTTTTTGTTTCCTTCAAAAACACATTTAAGAAAATATACAGTGAACCCATTTTCCAATATGTTTAAAACCTTTTACGATAATCGAAGAAATACCAGAGTGAAATTTCCCTTGGAGGTTTAAAAGGCACAAGAATTTTATTTGAAATTCTCCTGGTGTTGCTTCCTGGAACGTGTACGAAAATTTGATAAAAAAGAATCTCCTTATTTCGAGTTCTCGCATACCTCTGGCGGAGGAGCGAGGAGGAACGAAGAGGAAAGCAGGTCCAGGCGAAATTCAACGACGAAAGAGCAACGAGAGCGGCGTGTCTAGGGGTATAAAAGGGGAGC
>NW_017100671.1:219963-241725 GCF_001263275.1 Habropoda laboriosa | reverse complement strand
GTGAAGGGGGGGGAAAAGAGAAAGAAGTAAGAGGAAGGAAATGGACCAGATAAAGAGAGTAGGGTAGACGGAACAAAGAGGCGGTGAGAGAGAGGGAGAAACTGACGGACGGAAACAGGAAGAGAGGCAGGAGGCGAAAGAGAGGAAAAAACGATAGAGGCGAAGCCGTGTACGCGTACATTCTGATAAGGTCTTATCGTGTGAAAGCACCATGGCCTACTTATACTTGCTGCGTGGTTATACGCGTCTCTAGCGTTTACGTGATCGTACTAACACGCGCGCATCTCGCCCAGCTACGCACACTATCCCGCACACGCGTTCTTGGTGCCACTGCAATCACGCGTCAGAGTTTATGCGAGCTACGAGAGCACGCGTGAACCAGAGAGGCCTATCTATACACCGATGAAAATAAACTTCCCTTCCTATTTACGATCATTTCACGACTTATTTGTCCCAGTCCTCGCCCCTAGCCCTTAACCCTTTACCTACGAAAGGCTCGTGTATACACACTGGGAGATTAAACGACAGTTCGCTGAAAATTGTACATAGGTGTACGTCTTGCAAAGTGCACAGCTATTTTCAATATCGTGATTCATGTTGACACGTTCAGTACGTAATTCACGAAACGCTCACTACTGCCGGCGTATCTTGTAACCGAAGTGTGTTACAATTAATACTTCATTTTTCAGTATGTAATCTGAAAACGCGGTGATTCACCGTTGGATTCCACTCTCTGCTCGATCTTTCTTACCGTTGTTTCGGACGACCCATTTGTCATATCGTGAAATCAGAGCATTGGTCTTGAACGTGTTGAATAAAAATTGTCTCGCTCTTCAATTTCACGGATAATTCTGAGGACCGTGACGAAATGGATAAATTCGCGTTTATTTCAATCGTAATTCTTCGAGAAGAGAGAACCGTATCGCGAGTGTGTCGCAGGAAAGCCGTGTAGCTAGGAAAGTGGTACAAACATTTAAACATTATTGCATTGTAATCGGTCTATCGGGTATACGGTATGCATAATGTAACAACATTCGCTCGAGCCTCGAGTATACTTCGAATAGTGGACAGCGGCGAGGGAAATAGCGGGAAAATTCGATCTGGCTCGTAAGAAAGAAACGCGCGCGTAAATCGTGAATTATCTGATAACAGACATTGTTGGTTATTCTGGATCAAGCCACGTAGCGATTCGCCGATAATCAATGGACTTGGTTGATCGGGGAAAGCAGCTCCGAAAGGGGAACAATAAAGCGGCGATTCGATAGCTCCTCTCGCGGCTGGATCGCAGCCGCGTGCATGCACACGCAGGCCCGTACATACGGCAAATTGCGAAATTGGGTCGGCCAGAAATTGAAGCTGATCCGCCTGTTCTTCGCGGCGATGACGGCAACTGCGAAGGCGACACGTGAAATTTTACCGATAACGTGCTAACTCCGACTCCACTTGCGCATTTCTCGTTTCACGCCACGCCGAATTCAAAGACGTTCCCTCGATCCAACTTCAGTCGGACGTAGAAGTCTATTTACACCCCATTTGCAAGCTGTATGTTTAGAGTTCGCCAGTTACTTCCATAGAAATACGCTGATATTTGAAATGATCTTAGAAGATATTCGTAGCCTGGAAAGAAGCATCTGTTGCAAGTAGGTACTGTAGGGTCGATTAATTTAGGAACGAAATAAAGAAATGATTTTCGGCAAGTATTCTTAATGTCCGAATTATTGCACGAAAGAGAAATTCAAATGAGTATTTCTTGTGTGAGAGAAGATATTAAAAATTGACAAAATGCGTGTAATCTCTTTCTAACACAATTAGTATTGTCCAAACGAATTGTCCATACACTCATTGTCAGTCAAAAAAATCTCCGCACACCTTGTTACAGTTCTGTTCAGCATTGTATCATTTCAATAAAGAAGGTAGTAAATGAATATTTATGTTATTTTATTTAGTAACATATCATTTGCTATTAGCTCAAGGAAAGCTGATTTTGTTTGTCAACAATTAAACCAAGGAGTATGACAGAAATGGGATGAAAACAATCTCTGTACAGTATCTAAGCACTCAGCAAAATGTCTGTAAACAAGGCTCCGAAGGTAAACACAAGTTAATTTCTTGTTTACAAGCAAGTAGAAAAGACGTTACTCCAAATATTTTTCCCATAACGGAGAATGTCTTTATATTTGGATTTATTTGTTTAATTATCAACAAATGAATGAAAATTATTTTTCTTTGTACTAATAGTAAATGTTACGTTTCTAAATAAAATACCTACTTTCTCCGTTAAAATTATACAACGCAAAGTAAATTCTAACGAGGTGCACGGAGACTTTTTTGACTTGCGTTTGTAAGTTTAAGAAAAAGTGACACATCCTTACTTTGGTTCAATAATTTCAACATACTAAATTAAGTTGATTTGTATAAATTTTCGCGATCGTCACAGATATTGCTACATTTTAATTGTGGAAAGAGCTCGTTTTCTACGTTTCATCACGGTTTCGAGACTGTGCGCCTACCTTTTATTATTCGAAGTTCCCCGATGATTAAATGAACAACTATAATCGATAGAAAATGATTAACGTTAAACTGAAAAAAACTGAAACTTCGAGAGCGAAGGAAAAAGTTCCGATTTCCCATTTAAACGAATGTTGGACGCATATTTTTCTCATAAACGTAAACTGTTACTAAATAGCAGAAATAAGAAGTGACTAGTAAGTAGCGTAAATGATTTCTTATCTTAATAGTATGATTCTAATTAGTATGAATCACTCTTCTACACAAATGCTTTTCTGTACATAGCACGATATGCATTTTAATCTTGGTTAACGGGTTGTCGAGACCGCGTACTGAGCACATGCAATAAAATTTAACAACGAACAAGAACGTTGTGCTAAAATTTGTGAATGCGTTTAACGCCAGCTATTTATGTACGCGTGTATATATATATATATACTAACGGACATTATGTAATGTTATAGATGACAAGCTGGCTGGGCGTGAGAAGCCGCAGGAATTTGTGCTTCGATTTTCTCCGATCTTCGAATTTCCCGCTCCACCACGTGATCTTTTTCCCGCCACGAAATTTGACTAATTTCGATTCGATGGTAAGGACTTTGAAACGACGCTCGATCGACAGTGTCGCAACGCAAGTTCACGTAAAACGTAAACTTTCTTTGTCTCCACTTCGTTCGTTACCTCGTATCTTATTTCTGAGTAGGTACCTCTTTATGAAGACCTTGCCTAGATGTGAACGCAACTTTCCACTAACAAGCTCGACGCGTGTTAAAGCCGTAAATCGGAATTTCCATCTTTTTCACTATTCGTTCAATCATCGTCTCCTTAAACCATGCGTTGTAGTTACGTAATAGTGAAACCTAGACGGTTTTGCGAATACCGCGCGCTGCTTTTCGGCCTGGACAGACCGCAGTAATGCAAAAACCGCCATTGAATGGGAGGGTTAAAGCTCGTTGGAAGAATCAGCGCGCAACAGACTTACTACCTTGGACGAGTAGATAGGAGAAACGAAGCACAGATACTAAAGAACCATCTGAGACAAAAACGCCGTAAAATGTAGCCTCGGCCAACTTAGACATGGCCATAAACGACGCTCGTGGTAACAGTTGGTACACTAAAGAGGTGAGAAAAGACGGAGAATGAACGGCAAAGAGGAAGAAGGGACGAGAAAATTCTGTCGATTCCCTCGTTCGCCTTGTACACATTGGAGCAAATTTCATGGTAGGCTTGCGGATTTTTCGTGCAAAAATTATTCCTGAACGATCACTCGACCTCCCCTTTCGATTTTTTGTCATTCTCTTGTATTTCTTCTTATAAATGATAATTCACAGTTTGTTACAGTCATTAATATCTACGTCTATTCAAGCTGGAAGTGCGATATGTTTCAGTTACTTCCTGACGAAGCATAATTTATATTTTAACCGTGGCCCAGGTTCGTTCTTGTGTACCGACTAAAGTATAAGAGATTGTTTGTATTTTTTAAACTTCATTTTTCGTGAAAGAGAACGATTTTATACCCAAAATTGAGGATTGCATATTGTCGAAAAAATTCAAATAAATAGGTAATGATAAATAGTTAATGTGGGATGAGTTTAAAGAAGTCTTTCTAAAGAAAAGAATCTTTGATTTCTTTTCAACTTTGCATATTTGTAGATCCGTAAAAGGGCCGTTGACTTCCGGTGTAAATTTCTTTTGTCAAGCTCGTGGGTAAAAGTGGGTACTTTGTGAATCACATCGGTAGTTATTAACTCAAAAAATGACAAAGAATTCAACTTTCCTGCCAATTTCTTTTCTACGTTTTTCATTCTTTAAATGTGATTTTTTGTTTCTTGCAAGTCCAAAGAATTTAGAAAAATTGCAATACCCAGAAAAGTATTGCCAAATCTGAGCAAAAGTCACTGTATAAAAGGCCTATTATATGCTCTTTCATATGATAGAAATTCCAAATAAAAAATAATGCAAACTTTGATAGAAAAATAGAATAATAAAACATTTGAAATATCTCACGAAAGGTGGGCAACAGGAAGTAAAGGAACCGAAGGAGGGTAATTTTATATAGTTTGTTAAAATGGACTCCCTTTTTCTTAGATAAAATTGTGACAGAAAGTACAAAAATCCGTCGAAATCAATGCTTTCCATCTTAGTAAAATAATTTCATGTTCCTTATACTAACCATCGAGTGAAAGACCAAGGTCATTGCTATCCAAGGCAAGCTCATCCCATGCGCAGACGTTTAAGGAAGTTGAAGAAGAGAGTGTTCGTTATAGAAAGCGGGAAAACTGGAAATGAACCCTTTTTTTTTTTTCATGGATCTGTCGAAGGACTGACCAAAAAGGGCTACAGTCGTACCATTACGAGGCATTTACTAGGGCATTTACGAGCGACCGGCAGGAAATTATTCGGCTTGTTACCGGTCACAATGGCGAGATTATGAGAGTTTTTATACCGTGCAACCCTCTCTCTCGCCTTCCTCTCCAGCCGTTCCTTTTTCCCGTTTTTATTGTTGCCACTATCAAAGAGGTTTAAGGAAGTTGCCTGAGTTTTTGCCGAGTTACCTCAGAATGGGTCTTTTTTTTTTCTCCCAGAGGAAACCGCCATGTTATCCAAGACGATTTTCACTCGTTCTCGCTTCTCGGCTCTTTTCTTCGCCGAGTTTTTCATCGGTTCTTTTTTTTTTTTTCACTCGCCACTCCGGCCGGGCCAAGGAACTGCGTTTCTCTTATCCTTGAGTCGCAAAGGGGATTAGAAATTAGCCTTCGACGCGCACGTATTAAGCGTCTAAGGGCACCGTCAGCACCGGCACGGAAAAAAGGGAGAAACGATTTTATTGCGCTACGAACTCTCCTTTGTGAGAAACTGTGCCAGTGAAATCGGCCTTTCGGTAATTACTACGTCGAATTTCTCGTAAAACCTAGATCGTATTAGTGTCGCATCTGTTTTGCCTTTCGATTGAATCGTACTATTCGATTCTACGTAGTTCCCATTGTACGATATTTTCATTCCTTCGTGAATTTTGAGTACGGTCAGGTTTCGTTAAAATAGCTGTCTGAAGAGGTGCAAATCTATTTACATGGCCTCACCTCGATTAGAGAAATGGGAGCAAGGTCCGGAAAGTTAGGAAGAGGCTGCTAAGGTGCAATGGGTGGCTCGAAGCCAATTGCTTGGTCAAGTGACTAACTTCTAAGAAAATAGATCAGCTCGAGCAAAAGCGTCGCGAAACGCTTTTACTCCGATGCAGAATTTCAACATTTCTATGAAAGTTGTTTTTCACGAGATTGCTAGGTATATCGTCCTGCACGAATATTCTGTTATATTTCGAAAATTTACCTCTTACAACGGTGTAATGTATTTGGTATTTTTGACAATATTCGTAACACTTGTTTATAATACACCTACGTAAGAATGGACATTATATAGGGTGGTCCACGCAACGTGTGCACCGTTATAACTTCCAAGATATGCGTTGCACGAAAGAATGTTATATACAAAAGTTACATGGTTTAAAAGGGTACACTACGTAGTGCGTTAATTGTTTTTATAGGTGGAGGCGTTTCGGAGATTTGAAGGTCAACTTTGTTTTTTTTAAACAGAATGCTATATTTTTTATACCAAAATATGGTAGAGTATCGAATTGTAAGTAAGAAAGTATCGACCGTTATTAGCCCTGAACCTAATAGCTAACGAGTAATTTCACTTTATCACTTGAAAATTTTCTTCACGTAATATCAAGTTGGAGATTCAACCTTATATCGACTTTATATCACAGGTATAAGGTTAACGCCTCCACCTATAAAAAAAATTAACGCACTACATAGTGTAATCTTTTAAACCATGTAACTTTTGTATATAACATTCTTTCGTGCAACGCATATTTTGGAAGTAATAACGGTGCACACGTTCCGTGGACCACCCTGTATATTTTCACACTTCAGTGTCGAAAAATTCGAGTGTCAAAATTGTTAATATGTTACAATCATGATAATCTAGAAATTAATAAGTGAATAATAAAAATAATGATACATTTGCTTTCTTGTTTTATACTATTTCTGATAAACATTGTTAATACCCTTAACACGAATCCTTATTCGTTAGTAAGTTTCCTAGAGGTGAATAAGATGCAGTCCTCATTTTTTCTAAATAGAACGGTATATTAATTCTTCGTTATTCTGATAGCTATGGTCAAATGTAACAACTTTGATCTGAAACATTTTTTCTAAGTTCTTTCTAGTTAAAGAGTTACAGCGATGAATAAGAACAACTTTGGGCTGGGTTGAAAGATATCGAAACAAACATTAGTTATCGGTTGAAGTTTATTTTATTAAATGTTCAAAATGTTGATCATTCATCTCTAAGCATTTCTTTCTTCTGTTTACCATATTTCTCTGTACTTTTAACAACATTCTTGAGGGTTACTATCTCATTTTTCTGGTACTTTTAGTTGCTCCAGGTATTTCTTTTACTGTTCGGATCTTTTATCGATCAGATAAGATACTTTTATGATTCATGAAAAACGCTCATTTTCAAAATTTCGCAGTATATATTATAATGAATAAAATGGTGCCAAATTGACAACATCTTTATCATTAATTCTGTTAGTTTTATGTGTTGATTTTGTTTCTACATAAGAGAAATCATATGTGCGGATTTTGTTCCGATTCGGAAATGTGCATTATCTTGAATAAAGTTTGCAGAAAATTTTATTACGATATATTAATACATATTAAAACCTGGTTACATTTTATTACAGTTATACGAGCTATATTTTAAAAACACCTTTCCTTAATTACTGTAATTCATTCTATTTAAAAATTCGCGTGGATGGTGACAATTTGTTGGCGTGTAAAATGGGATCTACGAATTGTTTTTCGGCTTCTATTTGAAAATTAATTCTATCATTGGGAATATGGAGTTATTACACGAGAATATATTCGCTAGATTATATTTTAATTATTCATTACAAGTAAATTCATATCACAGTCCGACTTTGTCAATTAATATCGACAGTTAGAATCGGAGAATCGAATGAAACAAATTCAAAAGGGCTTTATTACGTTTCATCGTCATCATACTGCTGTTGAAATTTATCATTATCGTCTACTGTTTCTACTCATGCTTACGTTAGTTACGTTGCCTTAAAGTTTACCGAATTCATTGATAAATCACATTAATGCGTGTACACCTTTTTCATTTATGCAACGATTGTATTCTCCGCCTATCTATTAAGTCATCCCATAAGAAATAATAATATTCACACTTACTGTTAATCGATGATATATTGACCATTTTTTCAGGCAACTTCTCAATTCTCTTTTCAAAAATCTTCTTATCATTTCGATTAGAAAACTGGTCTAATGTTAACTTTACACGATCTGTTTCCTCAAGTTTCTGCCATTTAAACATTTTTCTATTGAACAAAACAGACGACAGTCCAATGGTCAGGATAACATGGTAGATGTGGTATCAATGGTAATTCTATTTTTATTTTTCAAATCTAATCGCTCTGCAACACGGTATGGATCAACGGAAAAGTACCTACTTTCATGCTCCACATCTTCAAGCACGCGGCACAAATTTGCCAAATATACTTCTACAGATTGTAAATTAAACCCAGCGAAAATGAATGAAAAGAAATTTGTTTCTCTTCGGTGTGTGCAAACATTGAACCAAGATAAGGAGCGATGTTTACTATCATAAATGCACGGAGCAACGAGAGCGAATAAAACGATAAAAAATCCGTAAAATTGTTCGTGATGATTATGTGAAAAAAAAACATGTCTCTTTTTATCGCCACAGGGAGCAGGAAGTGTTCATCCGCGAAGGAGCCCATTTCCCAAACACAGATGTCCCTCTCTCGGACATCCGGTTCGTTTTCGCTGTCCTCCTTGACAGTGCTAATGGCAGGCAGTTCCCCGGCCCGAGGAATGTTTGGTTACTTTACTTTCGTTTTCGTTTCGTCGGCGTCCGCAGCACACTGGTCCGGCGAAATTACGTAAGCAGGGAACGCGGCATTGCTCGACTCGAGCCATGTCAAAATAATAGTGACCGCGCTCATTATGTATCACGTTCTACCACCGACACAGCGGGTCTGAAAGTCCCGCTATTTACGGACAAAAGTCAACTTTCCTAGTTCGATATTTTGACAGCATTTTTCTGCTACACAGCGACGACCCTTCAAAGCTTCAAAATCCAAAATATTGTTCATTTCAGATAGTTCTCTGATGATATACAGCGTTCTGGCGAGAAAATCGTAAAGTTCGAAGTGAAATTATACGGTTTAGATAGAAATTATAGAATATCAGAATACCGGTTTTATACATGTCTGCGAGTATATATTCCTGTTTCGAGCATTTTTTAATCCATGTGTAAACAGTGCAAAATTTATGACGATTTAAATTTTCAGCAGGTTTTTAAAAAGTGGTTAAAACAAAATATACGAAGCTTAGACAATTACGAAAGAGAGAATGCAAATTTTTGGTGCAACTTTTAAATCTGTCCGGATTCGAACAAATGGACGATCGAGGTATTATAGCGTTCACGACGCGACGTTTGGCCTGAGAATGTTTTTTATACTTTTTATACACTTATTCCGTTATGTTTTTGTATTGTCTATGGTATTTTAGTTATGTTAGTTAAATTAATCGTATTTTTATTGAAAAAAAAAAATCGATATGAAAGTGTTTCTAATTTTGGCCACAAAACGTCGCTTTCGAGACCACTGTGCTCTTCACTTTTGCTCTTCTATCGGAACTACTGTTTCACCTGTCAAGAAAAACTACCCAAAATGGCTTGCTAAGTATTTGCGAGCTCTTCGTCGTCACGGAAATCGTCACGTTAACGGGTTACAGAAAATCTTTGCGTCGACTTTACGTGACAGTTATCGAAGAATTAGCCACAATGTCCTATTTTCAGTCGAAATCCTCAAGATGCCTCGCACGGTTCGAAAACGTTACGTTTGGCGAAATGGGAGACATGTTAACGTAAACGTACGAGCTTTCTCCTAAAGCTCAAACATTTCGCACGTATTGCCGATGCGCAGCTCAATTTTTATGAAATGCCGCGGAAGAAAATGAACGTAAACTCACCTGTAAGTTGATACATCGAGGCGACAACTGGTCGCACGACTACGAATAAAAAATATAACCACTCCGACGACTTAAATTTGCGACTGGTGGTATTCTTCTTTTACTCGTGGAAAATCGATGCATGTTAGATTGGCACAATTTTCATCCCGGTCGGTCTATGAGTGGTAAAGCAAGGTTAATTTAGTCCCGACGGTTTCTGGCGTTGCTTGCTTGCAATAACACTAACGGCTTTCAAAGAGTGTCGCGAACGACGCATTTAGAAACGATGCTCTCGTTTCGAGACTAGAGTTAAGGTCGGCCTCGGATCGTCGTGACTCGCCGGCCTCAAAGAAATGTAACTCCATGCACATTCTTTTCGACAGGTTTGCATTTCAGGCTTCCACTTCACTTTGGAAATCTTATCGCATCTTTCGCACCTTTGCCGCGTCTCTTTAGTTCTTCCGGGTGTGCTTTTAAAGCACGCCGTTCCACACGCGGAATTCTCGTTATTCTTAATCTCGTTATTATAAAGCTCGTGTTCGTGAGCACTAGGACACCTATCTAATTTGAACTAAATCTAAACTGTCGTTGTGAAGTTATCAAGATTAAAGAGAAATATGAAGATCCATAGTCGGTTTGGAATTTCGTTGTACAAGGAGCATGTATAGTTTTAGCGATACTTTGTCACCTTGATACCTCTACTAAGTAGATGATCGAGGTGTCCAGTGCAGGAGGGATCTATGTTGAAAAATGAGCCGTACACTTTAGCGCAAATAAAATGTAGGAAAACATACGTTTTATCGAGTAAAATAGTCCTAAATAAAATATTTTGTAATTAGAACAGTTTTTGCAAAGCTTCTTTTTTAATCCAATTTTCAGCATACAGAAAATAAAATGAAAATAGAACATTTTCTCAGGTACACTGACTTCACTTTGGTTAATTTTAAACGAAGAAATGGCAGTCTTAATTACGCAACTTCTATTGAAAGACTGCTTTTCATAAAAGTATTAGGCAATATCTCACAACGCTACTATTATGGCATAGCTCCTTCTCGCACCAGACCTCCATTCATAAGTTCGAAAAGAGGCAATAATTAAATTTTGCTTCTTTTCCTTGAACCTCCTTCTCGGATTTTCGTAAACTGACCTCTTCTCGATAAACGTATCAGAAATTGTATCTTCCTTGCAACTGCGGTATGCTGAAAGTAGACAATTCTCGTAGCATTTGGAAATACTAAAAGTGAACAGGTTTAAAATCAACTTGACTGTTAAAACTCGGTTGTTCTACTAATGAGTTTAAGGTGTCTAGATGTAGTATTAAGGTGACGATATGATACGAACGTTGAAGAAATGTAATTTAAATCGTATAATACTTTCTGCACGAACATAATAGGTGTCCTAATACTTATGAACACAGCGTATATCACTTTCCTGTTAGTTTTAGAATATACCATTAAGTTTCCCTCTGAACAGCCTCGTTTCAATAATTTGATAAAAGCAAACAAATGCTTGATTTTAACTGCTCTTCTTAAAGTTGGAAAAAGAAAATTGCAATCCTTATAAACTACCATCATATTTAGCGTTAATTAAACCTTTTTTCACATTATAAAATGCAAAGTCTGAAAGTCGCCATAGCCTTTTCTCGAATGAATCAGGTATTGCTTCCAAACAAGTGACAGTAAATTGACTATTTTCCCCTGTGAATAGGATAAGAAAAATAACACTGCCATCTGTGTCCTCTTTTAATTAGAATCGGTGAGTTTCTGCTGAGCTAAAATTCATAAATTCCCTCTTTTCAAGCCATACTTTCAAATCGTGACGGTGTTCGATGCTGATGATAGAATTTATCTAGCGATAGATCGAATCCTTATCTGGTTCGTTCATATCCAATTATTGACATCACAGAACTCGACAAAGGCCATGATTACCACTACGTTTCGTTTCTTATAAATATTTACATTCCTCCAGAAACGTACTCGAAATATAGGTATCCATAAAGTGTACCAGATCATTCAGAATAAAAGTGTTAAAATAAAAAAAGGTATCGTGATTTTCACTTTGTCTTGGCATTTCCGCGATCATTTTTTGATCATTATTTTCTATACAATAAAGCTTTCATAAAATCGTCCTTACGATACTTAGAGTAGGTAAATTATTTTTAAATATTAAATAATAAGATTTCTATATTTTCGATATCATCGTATTGCCATAATTATATAAAAATATTCGTGTTTTCACAGTTGAAAAATTTAACACGCTAACATAGATCTATCTATGGAACTTTTATTCAGAATTATTTATTAAAAGTTGCACGTTCTTGAAGACGTAATGCTGCCAAACGCGTAGCTATTATATCTATGTAATTAGAAAACTATTGCGTCACAAATGTCTAAAACTATGATTGCAAATTACATTTCCTCGCCATTTAATAAATGCGCAGACTTTTTACGCGTACAATCATTTGTACGAAATGTTATGCAACTAAAGTTAATAACAGCGAACTCAGTTTACAATTTTACGAGAACTTAATCTCTGGTTGATTACATTACATTTTACTGAACTTATTCCGTGTCTAACCTTTGCGTAAGGTTAAATACCCTAACAGTACTATCCTTATTTTGCTGACACGTTTTATTTCTTTATTTATCAATGAATAAACTGTCGGTTGATGTTACGTATGCTCAAGAGATAGAGACAGGAAATTATGATAATGCATGAGTTACTCACTTTCATAAGTTCTATCGAAGATTGACTAGAAATTGCTATATAAGCTTGTAATTCTTTCAACGCATTACGAATATGTTAACTGCACATCATTAGTCATCCATTTTAAAAGTGTAACAAAAGAAAAGGAAAATAAGTGCCCCTGTATTTATCTATTACATTACAGTTAACAGAAAAGTGAATTCATTTTGAACTTAGTTCCTTCTAATGGAACTTTTGTTAATTTATCTACTTAGAAAAATGTATACTGTACATGTACTTAAACTTACAAATATGATTAACACACGGTATGAAAAATGTCGTAGGAGAGTTATTTAACCCATTAACTTGTAACAACGTGTTGGACTCGTGGCAGAAATTATGGTCAAGATGGGGAGAAAAATAGTTATATTAGTAAGAAAAATTCATCGTAATCCTAACTTTCGTTTTAATTTGCAAGACTGGGGATTACTAAGTGTTAGGTTAGCTTTCGTGATACAGCAGTAAAACAGAAAATGGCTGACGCTTAGATGCTTAGTTGGGAAAGAAATCATATGTTAAGGGGTTAAAGTAACTTTTTGTATTAAGAGCATTTCGATATTGTACTTCCACAATAAATTGTTATTTCTTTTTCACTAAATGGTACATGTTAAGTTTCTTATACTATTAGGTCGTCCCATGAGTTGGTGCCGAAAGTGAAAAATATTTTAATGAAAATGAATGGTCTTACCAAAATAAAAAAGGAAAAAGTTGTAGAATGAGAAGACGCTTACGTTCTTCTTAATCAAATTTAAAGGTACGTTAAGAACATCCGTCCAAATTATAAAATTCGACACGAACTTACGGGATGTCCTAATACTTAGGCACACGTCAAGACTATTCTTACTCGTTTTCATCGCGAGGAGACACGGAGTAGCAATTAATCGCACGATCCTTTCAACCCAAAAACTGTGATCGACAGTATCGTAATCACGGTAAACATAAGAAATGAAAGACTTGACAACAGTAAGCGTTACCGTTCCTTTCGTCGCTTTCCATATTTTCATTGCATGCGACGTTACGTAACCGGTTTGCTTTGGAGCGTGCGTGCGCTCCTTCTAAAATGTACTTTATCTGTAGGATATTTCAGATAATGAAAACGAGACCCATCATCATTCGTTACGTAATGATTCTCAAATCGAACGTAAGACCGGCGGGCGAATAAAACATACGTATTCCCGAATTAACGACACACCTCGAGAGGAACGAAATCAATGTCGGCCATTTAGCTGGTTAATAGCCGGAAAAGGGAGGGAAGCGTTTGCACGTGGATTATCGATGAAAAACAGTGATCGAGGAAGAGGCTCCTCCTCTACGCATTGTACGGATCTGTCGCAACAAACACGAGGGGCGGTGTCGCAAGCGCTGTCGGCTCGTAGAGGGCATAATCGCGTTTGCGGTGCGTCGCGATGCGTCCCTCGGTACACGCATTCGGCACGCGTTCAAACACAACGTCGCCGGTCGCCCGCTTATTTATAGACGGCTAGCCGAAAATCAAGCAGCCAGATCGGGAGAAGTCAAGGAAGGTGGAAGGCCATGAAGAAAGCCTCCAGTGACCCGAATTTTCCTCCGCGACGTCACTATTCTCTGACCTATTTTCAGCTGAACATTACACACGCATCACCGTTCACCAATCGCCCGCTCCTCTACTCTACGTAATAACTTTTCCCGCGCGCCACGTTTTTTGGTCGCTTCACTTTTGCCCGCGTTACAACGACGCGGGATGAACGCCGCGTTTCTGCCGTTTTGAAATTTTAAAGAACTACGCCGTGTCGAGCGGCGAAGGATGATTTATGGAATCGAAGTTATCTCGATCTAGGAATTGTGGAAATTATCGATGTGTAATTGCACGTTCTTCGCGTTGTACCTCCTGTGTCACTTTGTTGAGAAACGAAGCCTTATTCTTTTTTTTATGTCGAATCATCGCTTTCCAGATTTGTCGCTCTACGAGTAACTTGCGAAACGTTCTTCCAACTGTTCTACAGAATTTTTGAATCAACGCAATAAATTTCCGATAGTGATGAGGTGTCTTCAATTTCGTAGAAAGCAAACTATGTTTTCAGACGAAGTGTTGTGTAGAATAGTAACAACGAGTAGTGTATTATGATTCCGTATGGAACGATAAATTGAAAATTGCTTCATTTTAGCTCTCGTTTTCGAAAAAATCCAGCAATTTATAGTATACAATTGAAAAGGATGTGTTTTTTCGTGCAACAATAAGTGACAAATGTAGGGGAAAATTTCTTTATCCAGTATCTCATTTTCAAAGAAATCAATTTCGAAAATTATTACTTAATTCAACATGGCTGTCGTACTACTTCGTTACTTCTGTTCACGCTAGTATTATTTGTATATACTACAGATGCTTATTCCAGTCAATGTTTACGAGCACTAAAATTGATAAAAGAAAACGGAGAGAAATTTTGTTATTAATCCTATGTATTTTCTTACAAAGACTCACATCTTGTGACGCAGCCTGTGTACGCGAGGGTTGTCTATACAGAATTTCGGCGCAGCATAGCGAAGCTCGGTGTTCCGTTTAAACGCGCATGGCGATCTTTCCAGTGGAAAGACAGAGCTTAAGAAGCGAACGATTGAATCGTAGCACTTGATGTTCATTTATAAATGCGCATCGGCGTTCTTGTCAGATAACAAAACAGTATACAAAGTTGCGCAGAAGAATATAAGAAGGGAAAACAGTCTGTTGACATTTACTCGCGCGGCGATTCGTTTGTAAACAGGAAGAAAAATCGGCGGATAATTAAACGACATTGGTGATAAAATAAAATAGCCTTATCCACGATAGCTTGACCTATTTTACGACGGACAATTGCATAAACGCAGTCACGTAAGCTCATACGTATATTTATAGACGAGGAAGGTCGGGAAGAAAGCGCCTAGACCGTTTGACCATTTGGCAGAGCCAGCTGCCGAGCAATCATCCAGACGGGTCACTAATAATATCATCCGCGCGTTGTGTAACCTTATTCCTTGCAAATAACGATATAAACGGTATTATTCTTCTCTGTCGCGGATGCAGACCAATTGCTTTAATAACATGTTCGCATTATGCATATTATCGCCAGACCCTTCGCCAAATCCATCTTTCATTACTGGAAATTAGCAACACGCTACTTACATAAATTGCCACTCATTGGCAGCAGCGAAGAGTGCAACGTGAAAAAGGAAACAAAGTGGAAGGGTATATTGGGCATTTCACACAATTGGAAAAGAAACAATTAGAGATCAAGATTCAACAGTTTCCTGCATTATCATTGATTCGCTTGAGAAGTGCAAATGCATTTGTTTTCTTTAAATACTTTGGAGTGCATTGTTCGATGCAGCTTCTCAGCGTCTGTAAAGAAGGATCAAGGGTACTGAACTTATTGGTTTAAATGTTATTTCAATTTTAAATTTGCTCTCGTGCCCAATTATTTCGGTGTCTCGTGCATACTATTTAAAGCAAGTGCAAATTTGAAATCGAAATAACTTTTAAATGAACGACTTGATACCTTTGTAGGCGTTGAAAAGTTGCATCGAGTAGCACATATAAATGTATAGGTACAATCTTCCGTTTAAATAGAAACAAGTATGCAGCTGAACATTTCAGACGCGCCGATGCAAGAAGTGCATAAAATTCGAATCGTTTTTAAAACATAGCTCCGCTCATTTTCTTGGGACACCCTGCATAATTGATAAATTGCGTTGCAACGACGAGATTGTTCACGTTACATTACCAATTTCTTCGCGATCTTGGTGCCTCCCAAAGTGAAACTTCACTCTTGCATTTCATCGAAACGAATTTTTATTTTAACTGAAAAAAATTTTAGTATTTGACTCGACGAATAATTGTACAACGTGGTAGAGACTTCGACAAGCAATCCAGAATTTTCTCTGATTTTTTGGAAACTTGAAACAGTAAAATGTCAGACTTGAGAGTGTGAATAAAAAAGAGACGATTGAACGCAAAGCTGCAATTTATCGCAATTCGGAAAGTGGTTCGAGAGTAGATTCAATTGCTAAGCATGTAACTAATAATATCCAACTGTTACAACAAGTTAACCGCATTATTTTTGAATAGTCTGCAACTAACGAGCCCGAAAGGCTGAAGACCATGTATCGTCGTCGGCTGACCTAATAACCACGTGTAAACAATGATAGCAATGGAATTAGAACGAAAGGGGCGGCGGAGCGTGGTATCGCGTTAGAAAGAAGTTGGAAGGAATCCGTTCGAGGCCGTCGTTGAATTTCGGTTCATCGTCGAGGAAATGGTTCGTTAACACTAGAACAATAGGAATTGAACGTGCTATATGTTATCCCTTCTGGTATATTTAGGCATGCTATACAAAGAACGTCTAATTTAGAACGATTAACGGAAACTAAGTTTGTTTCTACAATTGTCACCGTGCACTTGGACGAAAGTGCCTTAGCCCCTTAACCTATGATTTCTTTTCTGACTATGCATGTAAGCGTCAGCCATTTAATGTTTTAGTACTGTACCAGGTAACGAAAGCTTATCTGTTACAGATTAATTGCATTTAGGAATCCTTGATCTTACAAATTCAAACGAAAGTCAGGATTACAATGAGTTTTTCTCACATCTTGACCAGAATCTCTGCCACGAGTTTGACACGTTGTAGGTCAAATGGTTAACAGTTTCTGCAATTTCACATCAGAAATCTGAAATGTGTTAGTTTGATGGGTTCGGTTGTTCTAGCGTTAACGACGCAGTCGAGTCGAAAGTGCTTGCCAGACCACTGTTCGGCATCGACCTATATTTCACTTGGAACAATTGTTGCACAAACGATACGCGCTCGTAAGCTCGCACGCATCGTGTTTTTCTAGCGACGTGTATGTACACACACACACACAGGCGCGCGCGCGCTTATTTATAGACTGGGAGGAAGGTCATGAAGAAAGCGCGGCTAGACGAGCGATTCGTTTCGACATCGTTTCCGGCGCTGACCCATTTCGTCCTCGATTCTTTTCAACGTGGACGCTTCCAGCACTCTGACCCAGTTCCTCCTGTCGCGCGATACTCTCTTACGCACTTTTGTTTGTCCCCACGATCACGATCACGATCACGACCATGACGATCTTGTTTATACTTCGAACTCGTGCACATTTCTGCATACGAAGTACATCGCCGGGGGAGGGAGGAGGCTCTCTCTCGATTATTCACCAAGTTTGCAACTTTGAAATTTGACCTCTCGTTGGTACCATTCATATTGAGTCGCGTCGTTTGTTTTTATTCTGGAATATTTCAACGTTTCTAGCTAACCGCGTACACAGTTACACATGCGTGCGTAACTGGTTCGAAGAGATAATGTGAAATATTTCAGTATTTCTACCGATTTTTCATGTAGCACTTGTTTGCTCCAAGCTAATTGTTATCTAGACGGTGTGTAAACATTTGTACACTTATTTCAGTAATAAGTTGCAGGTTTACGTAAAATTTTGACATTTAGTTAAATGTCGTTATACACTGACTTACTGTGATCTAACGGATTAGGTGAATAATGTTGACGTTTGCAACCTGGGTCATTGATGACCCGAGCCAAATTTCACTCTTGTATTTCTTTGAACAGAATGTTTACTTTTATTGAAAACAGCTTGTACAATGTAGTAGAGACTTTGGTAAGTATTTTCGAATTTCTTTAGAGCCTAGAACGGTAAGAGAATTAGACCTACGGAGTGTCAGAAAATATGTTTTTGAATTTTAGCTAGTCTTAATGTTTATTTTTAAAATTGAGAGAATTTTAGAGGTCTCCGAGGAATATAAATTATTCCTGCATTTCTGGTGAATTATTATGGTTACCTTTATTTTTTTTTTTTTTTTTTTTTGTAAACTAAAAATATAGCTCTTTTATACTGTGTTTTGACGACAGAGTGTGAATACAGATGTACGTCCTAAAATTTGTATTCTATTCGCCTTTCCGAATGAAGAAAGCTATTACATTCGTGTCTTTTTCCACAGTTACCGTTCCATGGTAATTACAAAAGTACCGATGACAGTTACTTAAAATATTGTCAACATTGTACAACGTGGACCAACAGAAATCACCATTTCGAATGTCCTCGAAATTAAGGATACAAGAGGAACATTTTTCCAACGAAAATTATTTAGCATCGGCGAAAACATCGTACAAACGTCCTTTGATGTTCCTTAGCACGGTGTTTATTATTTTGAAACATAGTTGATTATATCCGCTTTAGGAGGCGTTCTTAAAGAATAACCACAAGGATACAGGAAACAAGCAACTTTAGTGCAAAAATATTTTTACTTTGGAAAAATTTCTTTCGCATTTGCATACGTCGGGAGATACTGAAAGTAGTAATTTTTCTTCATCCATTATGCATATTTGATAATTGCAAAATTTCATGACGTTTCGAGGTAATCGATACTTTACCTCGCGCTTAGTAACACCCATTGGAATAAACGACACCGATTTCGTACGCTTTCTATTCGCAATCATAATGCCAGTGTCCTTGGGTCGCAAGGGCTAATTGAAATTTGTTCTCGGGCCCGTTAATGAAAACACAATGCGTCGCGATCAGTATCGTGCGCACGTTTGAAAGTTTTCGAAACCGATGTCTCTCAATTTGTCCAATTATCAAGTTCAATTGGTAGCCGGGAATAAAGCAAGCGTGCAGCAGCGGCACAGTGTCGTGGAGCGCACCGGGAGTCAAGGAAGTCGAACGGTGCTGCTTTAAAACCGCTCGAACGAGCATTCACGCCCGAGGCAGGTAAACGTCGCCGCTGCGTGTACACAGTTCGCGACACCTTCCACGGCGAGTGAGAAGGAAAGTGGCTAGCTTGATTCCTTTTTTTTTTCCTTTCTTCAATGGCGTCACACCGGCGACCTATTTCCGTAACAATCGTGAGCACGGCATTCGCACGGCCACGCGGCCCACGCCGCGTATTTTTCCCTCGGCCAATCATATCCCTCGATAACTTCTCTCCGGTCAATCAGACGCCTCTAATTAAACATTTCAATACTCCCAGGAATGATATCAGACATCGGCATTCTTTCTCTTCTCTTCACTTCGTACTCGTGCACACACGCACGCCGCACGATGAATTTTAAGGATTTCTGTGGGAGAAATGGTGTTGTTACGTCATGGTTATAAGAGAGAAAATTGAAGTGTATAAATGATTCTGTAACGATGATGATAATAACAGTAATGTTGGGAACGACGTGTTAGCACATACTCCGAGCTTCGTACTTGTTTAAATTTGAATTTAAGCAAAGAAAATTGATTCGTGTGATAATAACTATAAACACGCGTAAAAAGGTATAATGATAATCTGATCAACGGTCTCTTATTATATCTCGCAATAAATTCTCACGCACTCTCTGATACCAATAACAACGCGGTTCTACTGTTTTACTCCCTGTTTCTCTGTATGATCCGCTCGTTTTCCAAATCTCGAGACGATTCGACAAACACACTGCATTCACGCCGTCACTCACAACATATTATTGACCCTCTATGGGCCGAATATTTTTCTTGACTGTAAAAGAATTTATGTAACGTAAAATTAGCAAATATCGACCTATGAATGCAGAATAACAGTGAATTCAGCAGTTTATCATAACGAATACATATTGTAACTTTGAAGTAACAACGGTTATCAAGAGAGTTACTGGTTAATAAGGAGACGCTGTACAACAAGACGTTTATGCCATTTTGTGGAAGAAAGTTCAATTATTTAATAAAATATCGATATATTAGTATGTGACTTGAAAGTTACACGGGCCCATAGAGGGTTAAACCAATTCCACAATTTCGAGACCACATGTTAGCACTTTTGCCTAAATGTTATGGAAATGTTTGAATTTAATATAGGACACGTTACGTAGTAACTGCCTTCGAATATTTGTAACAACGAAAATATCCATATTACAATTGCACAACTTTGTGATGTTTAGATAAATAGATCTAAGTACCTATACTAAATCCTTAGTTGTATATTTCCCTTTCAGTATTACAAATTTCGTTGCATATTTTCCTGCATATCGTCGAGTTTGTTAAAAAAGGCACAAAACATCGTAAAAGCTGCTTACACAAGTTTCTCATAGCAGTTGTAATATGCATAATCTACTTGATTTCTAGCCCAACAAATGTTTTGCTGTTTAAGTTATTTACGTAACATACATTTGTAAAACTTGACGTAGACGCAATTTTATGTACATTGAACGTACTCTAACTAGACTTTGCTCGTATTTGTTTCAAAGCGTACGCACGGGCGCAAATTGTTTGCCGCTATTATTAGTCCGCGGTAACAAACACCTAGAAGAAAGTTCGACATTAACCGAATAAACGAGGCGACGAAGAAATGAAAGGGAAAGGAAGTAAAATAGAAACCGAAGAGGGACTACCTAATGGCTAAATGGAAGTAACTTAAAGATAAAGACAGTAATAGGAGTGCAATTGTTACAAAACATAATTTGTAACATTCGAGAGATAAAATGTAATTTCGATAACAAACAATGACTCTTCGTGAATGACAGCCCATTATTATATTCATGTATAACAATATTGCGAAGATAAGCTGATACTTTACTAATTTTACATTATTATCGCGTTTCGCGCGTGCGAGAGGCACCTCGAAAGTGACTCGGTAATTACCCTAAACGACAATCGCTTGTATTTTATTAGCGGTGGACTAGCTTTCCATTCACGTAAATAGTTAATTGCTTTATTAATATGATTTGCAATGCCGCTCTGTTAATTCATTTTACTCGCATAACAGTTCACTTTTATTCTTGCACAAGCTGTTAATATTTCTGGTGAGAAAACTGATTACGTACGGTGGCATGACGGTGTGCAAGTCTTCAGCCAGATTCTGACAACTTTGAAACATTCTACTTGAATAATTTGAAAAAAAAAAAAGGAATGTAAATATAATAGTAACCGATTGAATGTAAATCTGCTGTATTTTTTTATAGTATCTAGAATCTCTTTCTAAAGAAAAGCATGAAAAATGTATCTTACCAGCGCACGCTACTGTGTGAAATAATTGAAAAGTACAAATGGAATTAATTATAACGTTCCTTACATGCAACATGATCGGAAAACTGGGAACTCAAAAGTTCCAATTTTGAGAAAACACAAAAAATAACCGAGAAACCGAGCTCACGGCTTACTAAAAGAAGAGTTGCTTTTCAGTGAAATATTTCAATTTCTAATGAAATAAAATACAATTCTACGAGTAATGTTCGAACGAGTATTATCTTTCATCCTATCTCGTATCTATCCTACCCTTTCATTCTCTGATACAGTACACTTTCGTACAACATAGTGATTTCAGTGGCGTTAAAAGAATTTCGTTGGACTCGTCACGCTTTGCACATTACCCAAATGTCGAATCACTCGTTCGATTTGACGTAGTCGGAGTTTCGCTGCAAGTGCAGGGGGACAATGAATTGTTCAGGCAGGACGAAGT
>NW_017100671.1:210564-219901 GCF_001263275.1 Habropoda laboriosa | reverse complement strand
CCGGCAAGATCGTTCGCAGGAGAAGGAAAATCCTCGGTCCGGTTGGGCGTTTCGCACAGTGTAACGGATTCCATCGGTGAAAATAGAGGCGTAAGAGAGGGACTTGGAGGCTCTCTCCGTGTTATGGGGTGAAAAGGTTAGAAATGAAATACAAATCGGTTGTAAATCAGGTCAGACGCGTGGCACTGGCATGGGACCGTTCCACGATAACAATTCCCTGTAAGCTTGACAAAAAGAAGTGCTACGCCCCTCCATGGGGGGTTAATTGTGTTTGGAGTAAACAGGTATCCGGATCGAATCAGGGCTGAGGTGCTCGTCTTACATTAGGACGGTAGTATCCTCTCCCATGCCCTTCTTCCTCTGCCCTGTTCCCACTGTCAGGATCTCCTTTTTTATGCTTACTGTCACTGATTTGCAAATTTAATCCGATCTGTATTTTGAACATTATTTACTATTGTAGCAATTGTGTTATTGAATTGGATTATCACTATTTGGTTTGCTGTTCTATCGACTAGTTGATAGGCGTAACAATGAATTCTTTCCGACTGGATTCACGTAATTGATTTTTGCCAGAAAAATGGCAGAAGGTCAAAGGAAATTATTTCGACGAGTGATCTGTTTTCATTTTTTTTTTTTAAGTAAAAGTCGGAAAGAATTCATTTCCACGCCTGATGTGTTAATGTATTTATAATTACATCGCGAGTGGAGATTGAGGGAGCGCGAGTTGACGTGGCATGTGTGGTTGCATTGGGGATGAAGATAAACAGACAGAAAGACGAGGGAAGAAGCGTAACACATTTAAAAGTGTGTTGAAATATTTTTGTAAAAAGATTTTATTAAACGTTTCCCAGTTTTCTTGTATACATTCCTACACTGTATCTGTATTTTTCCTACTTCTGTTTGAAGGAACTTCAAAATGGTATTTGTCCTCGCTTTAGCCAGTTACAGTCTGTTCCACAAAAGCGTGGACGCGATAATTTCGAAACTTGAGGTCAAATGAGGGAGAGATTGTGTTAGCATAAAAATATGAAGTTCCCTCTAATACGCATTAGCTTTAAATCTCTTAGTATCGTTTTTGTTACTGAGAAATACGGACCTTTTCGAGATGAGTGCCGTGTACGCTAAACGTTTCGGGGCAGTCTTCTTGTGTTATCACTCGAAAGAACCAAAAATGTGCGTTAAAAATGCAGCAAAATATATGCATTAATCTCGTGAATTCGTTAATAAGTAGATACAACGATATAAAGAAACTGAATGTGTCGATGACCTCCCTGATCGAGATTCAAAGCGCGGTACCACGAAAAGGGAAGATAAAGTGATCTTCCGGCTATTTTCAAGGAATCCAACATTTTGCTTGCGTAAAGGGCAAGCTTTTTTGGTGAAAAGGGCATAAATATAGGGATTTTGACATTAAAAGGTCGCTTGACAGAAAATAATGTTTGATGGAGCAGTACATTATCGAAACCGTTGCTTTCAAGGAAGCACGACGAAAGTCGGCTGGCGTGGGCACACGAAAAAGTTGATCGCGATTGGAGTGGTGTATTCAGCGATGAAGCATCTTTTTCGGCTTGAAGTATCAGATGTGCCTGGTCTGTTTATGAAAATCCAATTGTCCAAAGACGTGTTAAACATCCATTCGAGAAACATGGAGGTCTCTACCACTCTCATATACCAAGAAATTGGTCGAAAGTATACCTAGACGTTGTCAGGTAATAATCGCTAATGGTGGAGATTGGACACACTGTTAATTAAGTGCGTATTAGTTTATTAGACGTAGTTTCGATGTATATAAAAGTTTTTACAGAAAGAATTAATTTTCACAGAGATATCGCGTCCACGCTCTTGTGGAACAGACTGTAATGCGTAATTAAAGTCGAGCAACGACGAGTATACACGTCGAACGCAGGGCAAATGCTCCTATTATTAATTTGACGAGAAAAGTAAAGCAAAGCGAGGGAGGATTACATTTTTATTCGATAAAAAATTAACAATTCATTGTTGAAAGGGATATTGTTATTAAGAACTTAAAAATCGTCAAAAAATAGTAAAATTCATAAAGAAGAAATATAATTTTAAGAAATTCAGCTGATTTAATATAAAGGAAACATACCACCAGGTGACATTTTTATTACTTCTTATTGAAATTTGGAGTTTTCATAGTAAATGGTAATTTTTTGTTTTACACGAGTGTACACGTCGAACACACCGAAATAAAGTTTTGGATTGACGTGTATACACGTCGAACGCAGTTCACTGGTTAAAGGAGTACTTTAGCATTTAATGGTTTATATCCATCATGCAGACGTATTCAATATGAACTTTGGATTATTTCTACGACAAGTACGCATAAATGACGTCACTTTTTTTTAGTTTGTGATACTTCGTAGTAATGGATAAATGTTCACTGTATGTGCCGCTGCAACATTTCACATTTAAATGACGTTTTCTGTAAAGAAGAAAGCATTTCTATTATATTATACCTACTATCTATTCTTCTGACAAAGAATTAATTTACCTCTGTATCCACAATCCGTTTTTCAAGATTTTCTGACGAGTGAATCCGAAGTCACGAATGTTTTTGGAATACGTTCAAAAATCGGTATCGGTAATTATTGGGAATAGGGTCCTCAGCATCAATTCCAATGGCCTTGAAATATGTTGTCACCGTCGGATTTTTATAGTTTTTAAGATGTACGCAAAAATACTTTCAACGTTGGGTATCATATTCTGCAGGATTGGGATAAGTTTACGTTGAGTTTAGCGCATGTTTGCGTTACGTTTGAGTTACGTGTGGCTTTATTTGCTTAATCTCTCGAGCATTTAGCATCCTTATTGCAGAACAACGTGAAATGAAGAAAAATAAATTTAAGCGGTTACCGATTAATTCGGTCGTCGATAAGTGAGCGACGTTCGTTATTAATTCAATAATTACCATTGTAGCTATTTCTCTGATTTATTTCATCGCTAAGTAAATAATAAAGACAAAATCATGACAACCTGATTGTAATAATCCTTCGAAGATCAAGTTCTTTAGTATTTTCTGTATTAATAATTAACGAAGAGTGTAATTAACAAATTATGCATTTTCTTAAACGTTGTTTACTTTTCTGCAAGACTTTTTAAATATTATTTAAAAATTACCGAAAATAAGTGTGACAAAAGTTAAAGCTCCCGAAAATCCTACGCAGTGAAACTATGAGAACATTCTCTAGTTGATAGTAATTTGTTTACGAGTGATATGGAACGCATGTTCAATTATCACAATTGCTTCAAGTGTTAAACCAAATGTTAATAACAAATTTGTGGGAAAATGAGGGATGGACCACGCGTTGGAGAGGGTTCGGGCTTTAGAAAAGACGTTGTTTTGAATATTTTTAAAAGATCGATCCAAAAGTTCGAAAAAGTATAGGAAGGCCCAGAAACACTGACGATTAGATTTAACGATAATTTTATGCTCAATTGCTTATGAAGATCAGTTATAACATCACGAAAGCTGTGGAAGTCACAAATATCTCAAATAGGGTGGTAGAACGTCGTTTAAATAAAGAATTTCAGCACATAAACCCTACATTTCGAAGAAAAATGTCGCTGTTCATTTAAAATTTACCAAAGATCACGTCAGTTTGACTGTAGAAGGATGTTGAAAAGTCTTCTGGTCGGACGAATCGAAATTGAATTTATTATACGGATGACACTCGCCTTGTTAGACATCCAGCAAACGCAAAATTTAACCTTAGGTACACCGTGGGCTCTGTCAAACATTATGGTACGGGGACATTTTAGTTTTGATGCAATAGGTCCTTTGCGAGGATAAATCGGGGATAAATTCGATCAAGTGCGGTATAAGAAATGTTGCTACACGCATGCCATAATGTACCAACAGGATGGTTGTTTATGCAGGACAACGATCCTATGTATAAAGCAAAGAGCGTGATTGAATGGTTCAAGGATAATAGGGTTGCTCTTCTTAGCTGGCCAGCTCATTGTCAGTCACCGGATTTAAATCCGCTCGAGCATTTGTTGAATTAAGACTAAGAGGTAAAAAATTTAACAAACTCAATTTTGTTTATAAATAAAGTATGGTCTACGTTACCAAAAATATCAATACATGTCGATGTCAAGCATCAATTGACTAATTTCGCTAATTTACTCGTTTCCATAACGTAGGTCCTCTTTGCTGTTTGTATTTACATGTGAATAGTATTGTAATAAATTACATAAAATGTAAGTTGTTTCGTTTGATAGAATTTTCAGAATAACTTTCTTATTTTTAACAGTTTTGCAATAATTTTTGTATGCTCTTGTAGAGAAGAAACTAACGTTTTATGTAACCTATACTGTTGTTTTCTTTAATTAATACACAAAGTGCTAAAGAAATGTATAGCGAGTTATTACAGACGAGGAGGAAATTTTTACTGCAGTCTTTTTAGTCTGTTAGGGTCTTTTAAGTGACACAGGGTACCTCGCCCGAAATTACCATTCTTTCTAATGGAACGACTACAAACTTTTACATTTTTAGATAGATCTCGCTTAATGCAACAACATTTAATTAAAATATTTTTCAATATATTGCATAATTTTGGTGTTATTGCTCAAGAATTGTAAGACTGTAGGTGTCGTTGAAAAATCATTTTTCTTCATTCCTGTTCTAATATTCTCTCAAACATTAATTAAAATTTGCAGTACTGCGGAAGTAGGTGTAGAAATTGCACGAATTCTTTCCTTCGCGTTATTTTTCCTTGTTCCATGTATAGTCATGGCATTATCTTTAATACCTACCTCGTTGTATACATTCATTTTTTAATTTGTTATTTAAGATTGAATGCGTGCTTCTCGTACACACGAAGTCTTAGTGAAACCACCTGTACGTAAGTATCATACGTATTCCTCTCTAAACTCTAAAAGGCTACGTCAAATGTCTGAACTTTGTTTAGAATGAACTTTGATCGTATCTTCCAGCATCAAATACAGGTATGCGACATTTCTTCTTTTACTCTCTAACAAAAGTGAGAGACACACTGTGTAAAAAAAATAGAATACGAAGATCTTAACGAAAGCAGTAAATTCCTGGACAAATTTCAATTTTAATACGCGATCGTTCGAAATTATATCCAGCAAAAATTTCAAACGAAACTCGATCGAACGTCGCGAAATTTAAATACCCTGATACGCTCTATATCTCTCAGACAGGATAAGTTGACAATCGTCGATCGAATCGAAATACGAACACACTGTTCGTTGTTACGACAAACGAAGACAGTTTCTCGTTGTGCTGCCGGGGGTGGGGGGCATTACGCAAATGAGCGTCGAGGGAGGATTATCCGTGAGGTCGAGCGAATTTTCGACACGGAAAGGAAAAGGGAGGCCATTCTTGGTCGCGAAGTTCGCTCTTTGCATTTCTGATGATGCACGTGAATGGTGGTTTCGTTCGGCGACGAACGATCGAGGTTTGGTAACAGCGAAGTAAGAAGCTAGTGCGTTTATTTATAACGTTTCAAGAGAAGCAAGCAGACAGTAATGGCCGTATGTGTACGTATGCGGCGTATGCCTACCTATATTTCCCAGGCAGGCTCTCGGCAGCTTTCTTCTGACATAACCGAATGAAGGCGCGGGCTGCGATTATGCAATTCGAAAGTACCCGCCTTACTTTACGTATCGCGGCGAGGATACGCGGTATCTTATGAAGGAGCGCACGCTTAACCTCGTGCTTTTACTTGCTCCCGTCGGTGGGGGACGAAATACGGGAGAAGTGAAAATTGTGGAACGAATTGCGTGCGCGCAACGTTCACCTATTCTAGAAGAGGGAACCTCCTGTTATCGGCAGGATTTTCAAACTTTTTCCTTTTTCTCGCACACCGCCATGGGAATTGCGGTAAACATTTCACGCAGGATTTAAATGTCCGGTTGTTCGAAAACGTTCACGTGACAGTTTTGTGAATAATAGGATTTGCATGAAAAAAATGATCGACATTTTGAGAAAATCGACGTTGAACATTTCGCGGGCAGTATAATCACTGGAGTGTGTTCCATTTGACAGAAAAATTGGTGCGCAACAAGTTTACATTAGGTAACGTAAAAATGATTTCTTGAAATGAATTCTTCCCAAAGTTTTACTTAGAAAGAATGAAAACAGAATTAATCGTCGAAATAATTTCCTTTATTGTCGATGACCTTTTGCCATCTCTCTGGCAGGTTGCGAATACACTTGACAAGAATTCATTTCTGCACCTAATCGACGAATTGTTTGCTACAGAAAAATGTTATTTCACATTGCACGCGTCGAAGGTTCTCATTCGAACTACGATAGAGTCGATTATTAAAAATTCACGTACAGTATCACCGCAAGCAAACTTCAAAGACAAACGACCCTCTGCCGCGTTAATCTCGAGAGGTCGAAGGAAAGGCGGAATTAAAGAGAGAGAGAGAGAGTGTAACGAGATAGAAATAAAAGGAACGAGACCGAGGAACATCCAGATAAACGAAAAAGCGGTAAATTACGTTACTTGGCGGTCTAACGTGCAGTTTCACCTTTGGTTACCAGCGCGAACAAATGTTCCGCTTATCTTCGCGTATCTCGAAGTGCGTTTCGAAGATTTCGAAGAAAAAAGAAATTTCGCGTCTTCGTGGGAGATTGTGCAACGATTGGTGCAGGTCCACGTCCGAGAGAGTAGTAAACGAGCGTTATATTAAGCGGCAAAACGAAACTCAAGTGTACGAACAAACGGCTGCAAAGACGTGCTGCCTGCACACGTGTCTTACAATGTAAAAGCCTGCGAACCGGTGAAAGTGAGTACTGCTTTCCCCCGTAAGACGGTTCGCGTCTGCTCGATGGTCTCCTTTTAATGCATGCATTACACGGTTATGTCATAACCGAGCTGTATACCGACGAGAAAATGCAACGCGCGTGTCTGTGCACGTGTTGACGCTCGGTATTCTTATCGTCGCTCTGTTTCTTCTGGTGTTAATCATTTTCAAGTATATTTAGAATCGAGCTAGCTATTTTTAGTTCTGGCTCGAATTTTTCGCGAAGTCGAGTTTGTTTGTCCCGAAGAAAAAGTGAAGTTTAATTAAAGTAGTCTGATAACTATTTTATCGAATCTAATTTTATTCATTGGACTTCACGTCGAATTGTGAGAAGTTTTGAACTCTGTGTCTTTGGAAGTTAATCTGTAAAATTCTTTGTTTTTTTTTTTTTTTGTAAGGTTGATTTAAGTCTGACAAATGTTTAGACTTATTTAAAGGGACGAAGAATGCTTCAGACAATACCAAATACCGTTGAAAGTTCAAAGGCCAACGCATAAATAGGCGATCATACAAATTCTGTGAGTTATGATCACTCTACTCGCGAAGATGTATTCTATGCGCAAAGTTGTAGTGAAAGTGAGTCGTTAAATAGATACAGAGTACCTTTTATGATTTCAATTCTAACTGTTTCGCGCAAGAGAAAGAATTTGGCAACGTACGCGAATTAATTCTTTAATAAATTAATAAGCACGACGTTTAATTCATCTAAGGGTCGTTAAGTTTCAAATATACAAGTTCACCAGTCCTTCCAGTTAAACGTTAGACTTAGTCTTCCAAATATTATTAACGGAACTTGCTAGGAGTTATTCAAGTAAATTATTATCCAGATAAGAGTAGATATTTAAAACAGCTAAATATGAATTATCACACGCACTCTGAGCTACAGAAATTTGTTATTTCAAATCGCTTTGTAAAAAGTCACTTCGATAGAAAGACATTTTCTTTGAACTAAATAGTTAGGTCAAGTTCGTGCCGGAAACGAAAAGTATTTTAATAAATATCCAAGGAAATGTTACAGCGATGACACAATCAACATTGACAAAAATCCAACATGACAAAATCAAATTTAACGATTTGTTGGAAATATTGACCTAAATGATAAAATTTGACAAGAACCTATGGGATGACCTAATTCATGTTTGTTTCACGTCCTTTCTAATTTAAGTTTTTCTATTAAGAATAATGATTCTCCGTGTATAGAATGTCTACGAATGTGTACGAATTCAGCTGACAACGAGATAAGAAATAAACTATGTATTAGATGTCGAATAATCGAACAGACGACGAATCGCGTGGCTTAAAATAGGTAGAATGCTTATCGTCATCGTCCGTATACACGCCTCAGAAGTTTTGTTCTGCTTTCTTGTCGACAAAAAATCTGTCTCTCTTGTACTTTCACGTAGACGTCTGCGTAGACGAATCGTCGCGAGTTACTATTATCAAAGAGGAATTTCGCGGGATGTCGAGGATACTCTGGTAACAAAGAGGCAAGTATAAGGTAGCAGTAACGTTTCGCAAACCCTTCTGCCGTGACGCTAACGTTGGTAATGGGCGATCGGTTAAACAGTTATCGGCCTTAGAAAGTAAACCAACCGGAACATTTTTCTTCGCGTAGACAATTTGGAAATCACGAAGGTTCGCCGCCATCAAATCGAATGGCAACCACTTTCGATGAAAGTTCTCCCGAGGACGTAACCGCGATTTTAGTAATTGTTTCGCAGTTTTCGGCGAAGCCAGCTTATCAGGTGGAGTCATGTTATTCTTCAAGTGTAAATTGTACGAATTGAAAATAAGAAAGTCGTTACGTATGTAATTTACCATGTACTTACTACCAGCGGCTGTAGCCGTGCATGTCTATAGGTTCCCGTTCGATCACCAAAGTCAAGATACACTGGGCGGCGCTCCGTAAGAAGATGGGTGGCCGCTCCACATATCCGTCTCTGGAAAAGCCGTGCTGCTGGTTTTATCGGGCTGAAATTTCACACAGACGTTAGTTCCATCCTTACTTAACGTCTAGAAATTGAAAAAGTCCAACAGCAAAATTCCTTACCGCCAAATTTGAGGTTCAAGCATGGTCGGGCGTCCTCGCTCATTCTCCGGGGCTTGTTCTTCGGTTGGTGGTTTCGATGGAAAGTAAAAACCTGGTCTGATAGGGGTAGTATATTATAGGCTGTAAAGCTGAGGCACCTGAGTCCTTCTAAGGACGACGACTCACACTAGTTACCATGTACTAATTCTTAATCTGATTTTTATTTTTAAATCCCATTTTTCATTTCTGTTTGCAACGCGAGGAAAGAAGATTATAGGGTGGACTGTATAAAAGTTTTCAATGATACCGTAAATAGGTTGAGGCAAATCTTGGAACTTCGATGTGAAGAAATTATGTAAAAAAGTTGTGCATGAAAACATAGGAAATTGTGTGAAAAAAGAAAAGAAGGTTAACACTTCAATCTCGAAAATTTATAAAAAAGATAAAAAATGAAACTTTCATGTTTAAAGCTTAAATATATTCTATTTATAAAAACTTATCCTT